>NC_136510.1:32814279-32839279 GCF_053919585.1 Euprymna scolopes
TGGTGGTGACTATGTAGAAAATGTACTTTTTGACCGACCGTTGTATGACAAAGCACGCGCCGGACACCCATAGGCAGCCATTGTTCATAGCTGGCAAAGTACATGGAGAGTTGTGCTAGCTATATAGCAAAATAAATTCTAGACTACAAAAAGAGGCTCGCTTCAATGGTAACACCCACGTTATCGTAACTCTTCAACGTTCTGAGTAAATAAAAAAAAAAAAAAAAGGATGGTTTTACTTTTGGAATGACCTTTGCATATTAAGTATATATATACGTGTGTGTTTATGTGCGTGTGTATGTATGGGCGTACTCACATAATTCCCCAGATAATTCATTTTTAATTTAATAACTAGCACACGTAGAAACCATACGATTACAAATCTGTAATTCCTTCCGGATTTGACTTCGTCTCTCTTATCTTTAAACTCCACACAACAACAACAACAAAGAACTTCCAAACGTAAACATTAAATAAAATAAAACATTACTGGATAATGTCTTCTTGTTAATGCTAACTTCAAATTACCTTGCATTAGCTCGCAGACAGTATGTTAAACTTGTTATCGAAATAGAGAAATAAGGTTTATTACGTTGTACACGTTCGGCAAATGCTGTTTTAAGCCAAATGAATTTCTCATGTCAGTTTAATTTCAAGTAAAAGGAAACGGGGAAATTGATAACATGAATATTTTAAGATCACATTATAAGAAAATATAAAACTATTAAACGAAATGCCGAATAATCTATTTATATAAAAGCGACAATGTGTGCGTGTGTGCATTTTTTCTGTATGTCCGCCAAAGGCTTTTTTCCGGCTGCTTCTCGGCTTGCTCGCTCATTCTTATAACTTTTTATATGCTATCTAGATTATAATATGTACGAATTACGAAAGGGAGTGGTGTGTATCTTTTACACGCTATTTTCGCGATATTTTTTTACTCTCCACGTGTTTCTTTGGCTTTGTCGTATATAGGCGAAACTGAACCGCAGCAAAATTAGCCTCCCTGCCACTCGTGCTCAGGACGTCCAGAAAGCAACGAAGTTTGATCAATACGGCCAAAATTCGTCATATCAGACAATTGTTATTCATTACGACACTCCCCTTTAAATGGGGAGCTGGTTTTCCCAAACATCTTGGGGGAAGCCAGCAACATACGCAGAAACTGGCTTGTAGGCAAAGTTAAGTGCGTTTCATTCCCTATGGCGTGATGGTTGACCTAATTCACACACCTGTCACATCACTTTTAATTGTTTGACTTTTTAACCATTTCATTTCACACATTTTCAGTTCTCTGCTAGGGTTCGGATTCGAGCTTACCTACCTACTAAAACTTTTTTTTTCTTTTAAACCTCCAAACACCCGGGTACCTCACTTGTTTACAATAAAATTAAAAGTAGTTGAAGTTGGAAAGATAAATAAAATGAAAATAAAACTAAATGAAGGTAATCTAATTTTTTAAATTTTTTTTAGAAAACATACGTTGCCTTTATTCATTGAAAGAATATTTAGTTGCAAAAGATGATTTTTTTTTTACAGAGGGGAAAGTGCCACTTATTCTGTGAATATCATAACTTACATTTATTACGGGAAGTTAACGGTTGACAAAAAAGTTCTGGCAGTTTTTTACTTTTGAATTCAGATTAACATATTTCGGCTCAAACAAAAAAATATTGATGGAAATAAACAGCATAAAATATAACACATTTTTGCCAATGCAAAACAAGTGTATTTAAGCCACGAATGAAAACATCTTGCGTTCTGGTGGCGATGAAATCACTGAAGGCGTTTTTAATATTGCCTAACTTTTTTAAGCATTTCTCACACAGAAAATTGTCGAGATTTTTGAAAAAGTGGTAGTCGGTAGGGAAGAGATAGGGAGAGTATGACGGATGTGGCAAAGTTTCGTAACCCGATTTGTTGAACTTCAGTACGGTCGGTCTAGCAACGTGTGATCGGGCATTATCATGGAGGAGAATGATGCCTTTTCTGCTGACGAATGCTGGGTGTTGTTGTCGAATTTCTGATGCATTTCATCGATTTATTGACATTACTTCTCCGATGTAATGGTTTTGTCTGCACTCCAAAAAACTAATGAATGAGACCGGCCGCAGACCACCAAACAATCAGCATGGCTTTCTTTTGGCGCAACTCTGGCTTCGGGAGGTCTTGTGAGGCTTCGCCAGCGTCTGACCACTGAGTTGAGCGTTGTCGGTTGTTTTAAAGAACCCATTTTCATCGCAAGTTACAACGCAAGAAACGGGTCGTCCTTGTTGTGCAAAAGAAGGTAAGATAACACTTCATACCGGCGTTTCTTTTAGATGTTCAATTCGTGAGGCACCAATTTATCAAGTTTTTTTTTGTTGTCTTTCTAATCTCTCTCAACTGGTTGGAAATCGTCGTATACATTATGTCTAATTCAGAAGCAAGTTTTCGAATAGTTATGCGTGGATTGGCTTCAACTAAGGCTCTTAATTGATTGTTGTAAACATCTGATGGATGACCACTACGCTCATCATCTACAAGACTCTTGTCATCGCCACGAAATTTCTTAAACCACCATTGTACTGAGCATTCGGTAGTGGTCCCTAGGCCAAATGCTTCATTGATATTGCGAGCTGTTTCAGCTTTGGCCTAGCTTGACTTGAAATAAGAAAATTCTTCGAATTTGCTTTTTTTTCCATCTTACATTCAACGTTCTGAAAAGGAAACATTGTTTTAAAACGAATGTAATTTAAGCGGTTAGATAAAGCGAAAAAACGCTCTTTAAAATGATATATAAAGTAAAGGTATTACCACGAAAACTTACTTGAAAATACGTCATTTGAAATCAAAATTAAAAATTCCCCAAGAACTTTCGTGTCAACCTTATAGGTTATGTATTAGGTTGAATTAAGCAACATACAAAGACGACAGATTTATTTTCGACATCCTCGTGATTCTCGCTCTCCTTATTCGATCATTTTTTTTTTTTTTACACAGTGATCACCACTTATCAAGGCCCGGAAGCCACTCAGGGATAAGGGTTATTGCAAGTACATTACGTTAGTGTGGAGATTTGATGAAGTGTTTACTTAAGGGGGCGGTTCATTAGGAATTTGTTAACATTAGACTTGAAGACATCCAAGTTGTAGTCCGGAGGGAAGCAGGCAGACGGAACAGAGTTCCACAGTCGTGCAGTTCTAAGAAAGAAGCTTTGTTCATGGAATCCGCGTTTTGATTTAGGCACAGATATAGAGTGGGGGAAATTTTTCACAGTGGATTCAGCTAGACGGGTGTTTTTCGTGAAAGATTGGCGAGGGGGGACCAGGGATTGGAGTTCAGACGAGCACCTACCTCGCGTTCCATGAGTGATGTTTCGCATTTAATCCTCGCGTTCCATGAGTGATGTTTCGGGCATCTCTGAACGCATATACCATGCACTAGATACGGCAGACGAAGCCAAGGATGTATTCCTTAATAAATCCAAGGCCGTTGGCAAAGTCTGACACGAAGAGCTGCTAATGAAAATTAAATCGTACGGTATAACCGGATGTATACTAAATATAATTAGATTTGTCTCAGACAATATGACCATCTGAGTTCTCATTAATAGTATCCAAACAGCATAATATTAATGCAGCAGTGCCTCAGGGGTCGATCATTAGACCACTATTATTCCTGATATTTATTAACGACCTCCCTGAGAATATTGTATACGAGATTGGTATATTAGCTGGTGATACAACGCTCTATAACATGCACGAGGGCAGAATGGATATGTTGTATATTAGTTTATATTGGAGGAGATGATATATTAAAACGTGTCATGTGTTATCTAGTGGATGTAGGATATTGTTCTTTTAACAGACAGATAATAAACGTATAAATCGTATGTATGTCATTTAGCCAGGGCACATGATATTAACGTGTAAACCGAATCATGTTATATCAGACTTATCACACGGGATATTTTTACAGTTCATATGTAAGAAGAATAATATATGCTTCATATCTTTATCTTGAAGAGTTCTTTTAACTTCCTGCTGCTCTGTGACGAACCATGAAGCGATCAGCACCATATAATTGAGACAACTGTTCTTATTTGTGAAACCATTAAAACAACTCTTTATATTTTTGTAATATAAATTTATTGGTTTTCACAGGATCTGCAGTTAGTCTACATTTTCTGTCCATACAGCCCGCTCCTAGCTGTCAGTCCACCCCTGTCTAGACGTCTGTCGGCTCTGGTGGTCAATCCTCAACTCTCTGAATCTCCCCAAAACTAACTACATCCCGTGTTCTCTTACGTCACCTAATTACGTGTCTCATACCAATCTAATCCACCTAGTTATTTGTTTATTCAACCCCCCAAAATAATGTTTACATATATTTTCTATTTTCACATTCTTTTTGCGATTCACACGTCAATCATTTCTTTCGCAATTTAATTGTTTATTATTCTAATCATAATAACTGATCCAGCGATCATCCGTCGCTCAAATCAATTAACAAGAATACAATAACAATAATGTTTTGACCCTTTACCCCGCTTGCCACAGTTAACAGATACTACGCTATGATCACAGCCTAAAGGGTCATAACATTACAGATGTACACAAATCTAAGACAATGGCAGAATCCTTCGAAAATGACCTCCAGATTGTAGTGGAATGGGACCGTAAATGGATGATAGCATTTAATGCTAGTAAGACTAAGCTGATCTCCTTTAACAATTACAAGAAGCCTCTCCAACCACCGATATCTATGACAAATAACACTACCTGAGAATTCTTCCTTCAAACTCCTCGGCTTAACATTTACGGGTAATATGAACTGGAACAAATACATTAAGGATATTGCGAAGGCTGCTGCAAAGAACATGGGATCCCTCTTTCATGTTTAATAATTTCGCACACCTGAGAGTATTCTGTACTACTACAAAGCCACCATTCGCCCATGCATGGAGTATTATTGTCACATCTAAGCTGGTGCAGTTACCACTAGTCCCTCCCTCTTGGATAGGATACAATATAGAGTCTTCAATCTATACATCCCACTTTGTCAACTAAGTTCCAACTTCTGTCGCATCACTGCAATGTTGCATCTCTGTGCCCGTTTTACAAGTATTTTAATGAAATGTGCTCTGATGAACTCGTTGCATTAGTTCCCCCTTGACGCACATATCCCAGACAAACCCGCTTAGCAACAAAATCTCACCCCTTCACTGTTGAGGTCCCTAAATGCCAGAAAGCTTTCTACTATAATAGTTTCTACCTTCGAACAAGCTACACTTTGGAATTTCCTTCCTGATAGTTGCTATCCTTACTCTATTGGTATGAAGAAATCTACTTATAATTTGAACAAACGTCTTGTTAATTTTTCCTAGACATGGTTCCAAATAGTAGCCCTTTACGTCCAAGTGGCGACGTGCCTTGTTTGGGATGAACGTGAGTTGTTATTTCCATAAAAAAAATTTTTTACTGTGTACAGCCTAGCTTTATCATCGCTTGGCTAATCATATACCAAATTTGTAAAAAAAAATGATGTTCCAATGTAGAATTATTGTAATTTTTTGAGAAATTTAATTCAATAATAATACAAAAAACAAACAAACAAACAAACAAACAAACAAACAAAAAAAAAAACAAAAACAAAACAAGACAAAAACAAAACAAGACAAAAAAAACAAAAAAAAAAATAAAAAACAAAAGCAAAAAAAAAAAAACGAAAATGTCATACCGTTAGCGATAATTTTTGTTTTGTTAATCGCAAGGGTATTACTATTTGGCCCATACTGTAGCCAATGCAGTCCTGTTCCTTATGTTTGTTATTTTGAAGGAATTTCAGTTTACGTTGTGATGCGTACGTATAAAGTTTTATGATTGACTTATGTTTTTTTTTTCATTACTATTAATATTAACAAAAAATTATATATACAAATAAGCAGGGTTACCCAGCATTGCCCGAGAATAAAAGTTACATAAAAATTGCTATATACCCACGTCTCTATTCGTATCTATTTTCTTTTTCTCGATTCCCATCTTTCTCCCCCGCCCATCAAATTCCTCTACATCTGGACACACACACCCACACTAGTCAAAACAAAGACAAAAAAAAAACCGTATAAAATAAATCTATATCTACCTAGTCGGTCTCCTAGCCCGGACCAAAGTGACTCTATCTAGATTTCCCTGTCTATAAAAAAAAGTCCCGAGAATTACACATGTAATGTGGATCCTCTAACAACAAAAAGACGTAGCAATTAAAGGCAGGTAACTATCGATTTTCATGGGATAACTAGCGGAATACCGGTCACAGGACAGGTAAAATGATTATTTTTTACGAAAATCACTCCAGACAACGTAGGAAGTTACTTGATGTAAAAGGACTAAACATATCACTTCAAAAGGAAAAAAAAAACAAACAAAAAAACAAGAAGTGTTCAATGGAAAAATTCAGACACAGAAAACAGCAATTATTCAAACCCGCTCTTTTTCAACAAGCATCGTTCTTCACTCGACCAACTTCTGACTCCTTAACTTTCTGACAGTGTCCCCGAACCGTCTGTATATATCAAACTATATTTGTTTTTCTTTCTGACCACGTAATTACTAATAATGTTATGTTGCATAAAAGAACAGTCACATCATCTTTGGCTCATAATTCATTCCTGTATATTATTATTATGTATGAAAACTAAAACCCGTAACTTAATTTTAAAATTACATATTACCCTGTTAACAATCACTGGCACATATTTTAGCTTACAAAACATTTTTCAAGCGTCAACAACAATCACAATAATAATCGTCTAGGTTACTCGGTGTTGCCCCGGCGATGCTACTATATAATAGAGTGATCTGAAATTTTACAAGGATCTTCCGTTTCCATTAAATAAATGAAGGCTGACGGCGTTCTAAAAGGTCTTATAGTCTCTTACACATAGCAGATGTGTTCTAAAATTCACAATGATCGGTCAATTAGCTTAGAAATGAATTCTATACATACCAATACACATAGCGAACTTTAGAGATGTAAATATAGCGTCATCCACGGATAGTACTGCTTCGCTGTTTACAGCTAACCAATGCGGCTAAATAAGCAAGTGCTTCAAGCCAGGATCGAAACTCAACCGTCAAGGTGAGAGTATGCAGCTCTACCCCTGCGCTACCGGACAGCACCCGCTCAATGTCAACGAAATCCCAATGTCATAAAACGTAAACGTCTTTTCAGCAAACCCGAGAGCTCAAACTAGTTTTACCTAATGAACAATGTCTTAAGCTTGCTGGCCTAGTGATTTCATATATTGTTTTTTACATAGTAGTCATCACTTATGAAGGCACAAATGCCACTCGAGGATAAGGATTAATGAGTGTACAGTAGTCACTGGGACAATATCGTAGTAATCGTTAGTAGTGGACATTTGGTAAATTGGATTACTTAAGGAGAAGGGCTCATCAAGAATTTGTTTACGTTGGACTTGAAGACGACCAAATTGCAGTCAGCTGGAAAGTAGGCAAACGGAACAGAGTTCCACAGGCATGCAGTTCTAAAAAGGGATCTTTGTTCATGGAATCTACGTTTATGTTTAGGCACAGATAAAGAGAGGAGGAAATTATTGATAGTGTTTTCAGATAGACGAGTGTTTCTTGTGAAAGTTTGGCGAGTGGGGGACCATATATATATATATATATATAACAATTACAAAATTTATTCTCAACCACCAATGATCGCGATAAATAGCACCCTGCCTGAGAGCTCATCATTCAAACTCATTGACTTGACATTCGCAGCATGAGTTAGAACAAATACATTGTGAACATTGCCAATTCTGCTGCAAAGAAGGTGGGCTTTCTCAAACGCGCTAGAAAGTTACTCACCCCCGAGAATATTCTATATTTCAACAAAGCTACCATTCCTCTATGCATGGCGTTTTGTTTTGATTCGTGCATCTACTACTAGTCTATAGTTCTTAAACAGAGTAAAAAAAAAAGTCTCCAATCTAATAGACTCCGCACTATCGGCCAAACGCAAACCTCTGTCTCATCGCCACGATGTTGCGTACTTGTAACTGTTTTACAAGTATTTTAAAGGAATCTTATTTCTCCCCTCAATATACATACTAAATACTAACCTGACAAGCAGTGAAATCCCACAACTTCACTGTTGTAGCCTTTAGATGCCGAAAGTCTTTGACCCTAATAGTTTCCTTTTTTTTTAGACTAAAAGACTTTGGAATCCTTCATGTTTTTTTTTCTTCATTGGCTCCACTGGCATACAGAAGTTTAAATGTTGTGAACAAACATTTCCCTAGTCAACTTCGGATAAACCCTTGAACATGATCTCCAAATAGTAACCCCTTAAGCAGGAGAAGAAGAATCCAGACTGAATTGGAGCCAGTTATCTCCGCTAAACCCATTGCGCTGCTTGAGTACAAGAAAGCCCCTTTCGAGAAGACACTTGCTGCATTCATAAAGGCCAAAATTGACGTCCAGCAGACTGCCAGACTCTGCGCTAACGAATACTGGTTGCACCTATGTAGCAACATCCAACTTTCTGCTGACTGTGGAAACGTTTGTGAGATGTATGCGGGACTGAAGGTGGCTTTCAGCCCAAGTGTAGTTAAGACTTCACCACTTAAGCCAGAATTAGGCAAGATCGTCACAAACCGCGAAAAGCAAAAGGACAGATGGGCTGAGCACTATCAGCGGCTATACTCACGCGAGAATATCGTCACTAACACAGTAATTTAAGGTATCCCACCCCAGCCAGCTATGGATGAGCTGGATAATCCACCCTTCCCCGACGAACTCACTGAAGCCATTGATAACTTCGTTAGCGATAAAGCTCCAGGTGGTGATGGCATTCCACCTGAAATCATCAAGACCGGCAAAAATCATCTCTATCAATTCTGCTCCAGTGCTTGGAGGAAGGTTCGGTTCCGCAAGACATGCACGATGCCAACATTACAACGCTCTATAAAAACAAAGGTGATCGCGATGATTGTAATAATTACCGCGGCATCTCCCTGCACAGCGTGGTCGGAAAAGTCTTCGCTCGTGTGGTATTGAATAGACACCAGTCATTTTCAGAAAGAGTTTACCCAGAGACGCAATGTGGCTTTAGAGCAGAAAGGTCAATTGTCGACATGATATTTTCCTTACGAAAACTATAGCCGAGAGCAGAGGAAACCACTGTATATCGCTTTCATTGACCTAGTAAACAGGAGCGGCCTCTTTGTGCTACTAGAAAAATAGGATGTCCCACCTTCCAAGCTCCTGAGGATGATAACCTCCTTCCATGAATACTTGAAATGCTCTGTCAAGTGTAGACATTTTATTTTCCACTTTTTCTTTCATTTTCTCTCCCTCCCCTTCTTTTCCACCTTCTGCCTTTCTTTCTCTCTCCCTCCCATTCTTTACCCCCCTTTCTTGGAGTATCTTGTGCTGCTACTGCTTGTTATATCACGTGTTGAATGCGTGCCTTTCGATTGGTCAAAGACGTATGCGCCATTGTTGCAGAGGACTTTTCATATTCATAACATTTTACAGTCTGTGGTTTCTTATATCTCGTAGGAGAGTTGAGGGAGGGTGATCAGTTCTTGTATCACAAGAGGAGGGTACAACTCATTACTTAGATGGAGAGGGGAACACATTTCTTAGATGGAGAGGGGAACACATTACTTAGATTAATTATACACAAAGTTCATTATAAGATGATTTCACATTACCCTTAATTTGGTAGAAACGCGACAAAATATGAGGTGTTCTTTTATTCCATTTGACCGGTCAAAATGATGAACACATCCAGGAATTCGAAGTTGTTTCTACATGTTTAAAACTTCCCCTTCACTTCTAAAGGGGAACCCTCCTCTCTGACCATGTCAGCTCTGTCTCCTATCGTCGTCTCCAACTCTCTCTGTCCGTCTGTTCAATCTCACTAAAACTAGCAAACTATATTGAGAATTCATTTTCTACTTTGACGTCATGTATAGCTTCAAAAGGTGCCACACACACGTGGAAACTCACGTGGCCTAAACATGCGTGGTTCGCACATGTCCAAACCATTTCTGCAGACAAAGAATTCTTACTAACCTATTTTTTGACCTAACTTATTTTTCAATATGTTTTTAATTTGCTATTGTTCGTTCTTCTCAATGACCTTATTTTAATACAGTTTTCATACGAAGAATCGAACAATTAAAATTCCTTTTACAAAAATATATCTATTTTATGTGAAACTGAACAATGCGAATTCCTCTCTGAAGCTATTTCGGTCTATCTAATGTTTTTCTTACTTACAAGAAAAGGGGAACCTTTTCTTGTAACACCATTTTGTTGGAAGTTTTGAAAACAAGAAAGAGAAGTCGGCTCGCTATCCCACGTCAAGAGAAAGGACGTTAAAAATTGCAAGTTTAAACAAGAGAAACCAGCAGTTTGGTTTCTTTTTCTCTAATCGAGATTCGTCAAGGAAGACGACACAGAATTAATCAGAAAAGACTGTTGAAAAATCAGTTGTAAACGAAATTACAACGACTTCTTCACAGAGGAGGAAAGAACTATTTTAAGGTCTAGAATTGGTCTTGTAGTAAAAGAACAATAACTCCAGTGAGGCGTTAGAATTCACGTACAAAAGGAACCAAGAAATCTTCTATAGAAATACATTACACCACAGAAGATTTGGATTATTTTATTGAATTACAGAACCAAGAGGCTTGAAATTTTTCGAATGAGAACATTTAAGTTAATGGCGCAAGGGAACTAATTTACATACACCCTCTTTAAATGTTGACGTGTTTTATTTAAGTTCTTTGACACGCAGTAAGTCTTGACTACACCTGTATTCTTACCCTTACTATCCCTTACAATATTTTTAATGGAGTTTTTTGAGAACCGCCACAGGGACTAATTTGGCAGATACTGTTATTGGTGAACATAAAACTGACTATACTTTCTTTCCTTATTTACCTTACCATATATTAAAAAATGTTTATCGTGGTATTCTTTCGTTTTTTTTTCTTCTTGTGCAATGGGATAACCTTCATTGGACGTCATGATAAACTTCCCGTTACAAGTTTAATGGATCACTTTCGGGATTTTTTCTCATCCATAGTTGTGTGAAACAGGGCTATGTTCTTTTCCACACTCTGTTTGGCATATTTTTTCACTTCTGCTACTATACACCTTTAACGAGAGGAGATGGAAGCCTTTTCAACCTGGCCCGTCTATGTGTTTAAACTAAAGCCCCGTTGGCCTCATCAAAGAAATGCTGCTTGCGGATGATACAGCGTAAGCTGTTCATTCTTAGGAAGCCCTCCATTGAATCATTGACCGCCTCGCCCATGCTTGCAACGAGTTTGGTCTGACATTAAGCTTCAAGAAAACAAATGTCATGACCTAAGATGTCAGCAACGTTCCCTGCATATCCATTGGCGATCACACACTGGGGGTGATGAACGACTTCACCTATCTGAGCTCCTCTATTTCCAACAACCTCTCACTGGATGCTGAGCTTAACACCCGCATCGGGAAAGCAGCAACAGCTATGGCCCGCCTGACCAAGACAGTATAGAATAACAACATGCTGACCATGAACAACTAGATGAGGATGTATCAAGTCTGAGTCCTCAATATCTTACTCTACTGTAGTGATACATAGACCCTCTACACGTGCCAAGAGCGCAGATTAAACGCCTTCAACCTGCGCAATCTCAGAAAGATCTTAGGTATGACATGGCAGGACCGCGTTCCGCACAAAAGCATTCTCGCCAAAGCAAATTTCCCACGCATGTTTTTCCTTCTCTGCCAGAGATGTCTGTGCTGGCCAAGGCACATCGTCCGCATACAGGATGCCCGGACTCTCAAAGATATCCTGTATGGGGAGATCTTAGCCGGCAGCAGACCAACGGGTAAATCACTATTCAGATTTAAGAATGCGTGCAATAGGGACTATATATCCGGAAACATCAACGCCGTTGACCTCAAATCCTCAGCTGCAGACTGTGGCTCCTTGAGGTGGGTCAAAGCTAAGACCTGTATCCGGCTAAGTGAGGAGAGAAGAGATGAACAGTGGGAGGAGAGGAGAGGCAGGCGCAAGAGGGTAGCATCAGTAGCAACATCGGCAAAATCTGACGGAGGGTACCCTGGCGTGAAACGCGATAGAATCAGCCACCCCCGTATTGGTCTGTTCAGTCACAGCAACAGCTGCCACCACTCAACATGATAACCTTCAGACACGATTCTCCATTGTCTATCGGGACGGAAGAACGCGAACAAACCCCTTACGACTGTAGAACTAATCTTATTTGAAGTAAAATTGTGTGTATATATATAATATATAAGTTAGATCCATGTCAAGGAACCTATATCTAAAATTTCAAGTGTTTAGACCCCAAATTGTCGGAGAAGATTGGTAGAGTTCTCAAATGTCAAATCGTTGAACTTTGACCCCTTAACAGCAAAATTTCTGGCCAAAAACCGATCACGTTGATTTTCCCAAATCCCAGTACCCTGTATATCAAATTTCGAGTCTGTAGACTTAAAATTGAAAAAGCTATTGCGTAGAGAAATGTACATAGACACACAGACAGACAGACACACAGACAGGTTCACTATATATATATATATATATAGTCATCCGCACACAGTACTGTTTCACTGTATCACTGCTCATAAGTGCGCGCGGCTAGACTAGCAACCACCTCAATCCAGGATTGAAACTTTATATGTATATATACGCGTTTCTTCGCTATAATAACGAAATTATAAGACCAGAATATTGAATTTCAAGAAAACTAATGGTATTTATTTAATAGTCATGTGACAGTTATGAGCATATCCAAAAATATGGTAAGACAAAAAACCTGGATATGTTGAAGCGTAACAAGAAAGTTAAATATTTTCTGAAAACTTAGCAGAATTTAACTTTCACTTATTGTCTTCATTACGAATAAATTTTTTATCTTATCCTTTGTCGGAATTTTTGTGTATATTCGTCAATGCTACATGAAATTAAAGTACATATCATTGGTTTGACTTCAATTTCAATCTTAAAATTTAGCTATTATAACTAAGAAACATTTATATATATATATATATATATATATATATATATATATATATATATGTATATATATATATCTGTCTGTGTGTATATATATATATATATATATATATATATATATATATATATATATATAAAGGAACAAACCGTATTCTGTGTTCATCAACGTTTCGTCTTTATTTCGAGACTTCCTCCGAAATTTTTTTTCTGAAATAGAACTGCATCACACTGTGCACGTGAAACATTTTCAAATATTTTGTACTGTTATTTTTTGTTTCTTAATCTCATTCATCCAGAAGGAAGTCTCGAAATAAAGACGAAACGTTGATGAACACATAATACGGTTTGTTCCTTTTTATTTCTCTATTTTGTCGGAATACTATTTCCATTATTTTCATCATATATATATATATATATATATATATATATATATATATATTATTTTTGCACCAGCTTTATATATATATAATCTGGTGCAAAAATAATTTTTTTTGCACCAACCTTATATATATATATATATATATATATATATATATATATATATATATATATGCCTTGATAAATCGTCGTTTAATGGAGGCTAGTATATATATAAAAAATATTTTCCATATTTCTGAATACAGCAGAAAACTAATATTTTAAACGCATGTCGTATATTATTCAGCAAGGATGCGTCAGGGATACCCGAGACATCATTAACAATCCAAAATGGTTGTTGGCAGTCCATTTTGTAGGAATATTTAGGCAACCGGCGGATATCGTGACTCAACGTGGATCTCACGAGATCAGGAATAAAATAATGCCCGACTACCAGAGAATATCATGCCGCGATCATCTGCATATGCTCTGAATATTTTGGCACTTCATAGCGTAGAGAAGGAACTATAAAATGGTCGATGATCCGGGGGAAGATCTGTTCCAAATACATGTACTTAAAACTAATGCAAGATAGGAAGTAGCAGTTGCAATAGTTTTAATAGTATATGGATGGAATGATTATATATATATATATATATATATATATATATATATATACACGCATATATATACATATATATACATATACATATATACATATGTATACATATATACATACATACATATATATATATACACACACATATATACATATATATATACACACACATACACACATATATATATATATATGATAAAAATAATGGAAATAGTATTCCGACAAAATAGAGAAAATAAAAATATACGATTAATCAAGGCATAATACGTTTTGTTCCTTTTTATTTTCTTTCTCTCTCTCTCTCTCTCTCTCTCTCTCTCTCTCTCTCTCTATATATATATATATATATATATATATATATATATATATATATATATATATATATATATATATATACATATATATACATTCGCGCATATTTTAATGAAGAGGATCTTCGTTCTTCTTTTTATAATCTTTCTTTCGAATTTTTCTGGTTTTCGTACAAGTATTTTTGTTATGGGATCCAAAGTTCTAATAAACTAGGGGACTTAATAAGAACTTTGGATCCCATAACAAAAATACTTGTACGAAAACAAGAAAAATTCGAAAGAAAGATCATAAAAAGAAGGACGAAGATCCTCTTCAATAAAATATGCGCGAATATGTATACATATATATATATATATGCATATATATATGTACATATATATACATATATACATATATGTACATATATATATGCATATATATACATATATATACATATATACATATACATATACATACATATACATATATATACATATATTTATACATATATATACATATACATATATATATATACATATATATATATATAGATATATATACATATATACATATCTACATATATATATGCATATATACATATATATATATATATATATACATATATATATACATATATATGCATATATGTACGAGCAAACAGTGAATAAAACATGTTAACAAAACTTTGAAATGAGTTAAAAACATATTTAATCTGAAAAAGAAACACTAGATAAGTGGATAGTCCTTAATCCGCGGAGTTTCGAAGAAATACTTTCCTTCTCATCAGAGGGTAGGTATTAGCAAAATGCGGGATCGGGTTTTGCATGCAAAAGTATTTGATGAAACAACAAGTAAGTCAAGGATCTTACTTGAAAACAAAATAAGTTTAGGCAGAGGGAATATGGTGATGAAAAAGGTGATTACACATGAATGGATAGTCTGGTGGAAGATAAATAATCCAGTGACGGTAAAATCCAAATATATAATTTCAAGAAAGTTAATTAAATTTCCATTTGCACAAGTAAAATCCCAAAATCCCGTAATTGGAAGAAGATGGTCCATAATAATTCAAAGGCAGAAATACATGGAAAAAGTCACAAAAATGTGTACAAGGAAAAAAGGAAAAAATTCCAATAATATTAATAAAAGAAAAATAAGATATGCTTTTCATTCTACTGCCGAGATATAATATTTATTTATTTTTTTATTTTATATATATATATATATATATATATATATATATATATATATATATATATATATATGTATATATATATACGTACTCATATATATATATACATATATATACATATATATATATATACATATATACATGCATACATATATATACATATATATACATATATACATATAAAAATATACACACGCACGCGCACACACGCACACACACACACACACACACACACACACACACACACATATATATACAGGGTGAACAGAAAGTCCTTGGACCATTTTTAGTTTTAAAATTAAATATTGTTAAAATCACTTTTTCTCTTTTCGAATAAAGTAAGTATTTAGTCTAACTATTGATCTAATTATTTTCAACAAAAATATTAAAATAATTTTGTTTAAACTTTCAGAAAAATGAGCAAACGAGAGACCATAATTAAGCTTCATTGCGTGGGAAGGACAAACTCAGAGATTATTAAGCTCTTGAAAGTGGCTAAATCCATCGTGTACCTTGTTGTGAACAGATTTAAGGAACTTGGTACATCTGAAGACCGTCCCAGGAGTGGAAGACCTCGCACTGCTCGAACAAAGAAGGTGATTAAAGCTGTCCGAGAGAGGGTAAGGAGGACGTCGAAGAGATCTGCAAGACAAATGGCTAAATACATGAATGTGAACGTAACCTCGATGAGAATCATCGTAAAAAACGAT
Organism: Euprymna scolopes; assembly: GCF_053919585.1. Taxonomy (NCBI): domain Eukaryota; kingdom Metazoa; phylum Mollusca; class Cephalopoda; order Sepiida; family Sepiolidae; genus Euprymna; species Euprymna scolopes. The sequence goes on from NC_136510.1 coordinate 32,830,493, forward strand.
CTCCAGTTGTCCCCTACAAGATGAGAAAGAGACAGTACCTCACACCTGCCCAAAAGCACAAGAGACTTGAAAGAGCAAAGCTTCTTCTTGGAGAACTGAAGGCTGGCACGGCAACGCGAGAGATCGTTTTTTCTGATGAAAAACTCTTCACAATTGAAGCGACTGTTAACAATCAGAACGACAGAGTTTACGCAAAATCTTCAGCAGACATTGATGACTCCGTGAGAATAGTTTTCCGCCGACAAAAGCCGTCTTCCCTCATAGTGTGGGCTGCAGTCTCCAAATCTTGGAAGTCGCCTCTGATTTTCGTAGAGCAGGGGGTTAAGATCAACACAGATCGCTACATTAACGATATTTTGGTTCCAGCATTTGAAGAGATGAAGAAACACTTCAAAGATCAGCCTTTCACCTTCCAACAAGATGGGGCACCATCCCACACCTTCAGAAAAACGCAGGACTGGAGCCAACATCATTTTCCAAAATTCTGGAGTAAAGAGATGTGGCGTCCTGCATCGCCTGATTTGAATCCCATCGATTTTTCGGTGTGGTCTTTGTTGGAGGCAAAGGTCTGTTCTGTTACTCATCCAAGTGTTGATGCTTTGAAGACATCTCTTCTGAGTGAATAGGCTAAAATACCTCAGGAAACGCTGCGTGCCTTGGTGTGTAACTTCAGACAGAGAATTGAACGTCTAATCGAAAGGAAGGGACATCACATTGAAAATAAACAATTTGAATTTATTCTTGGTTTCCTAACTTATAATTTTCATTCATGTTTAATTTATATTTTTGTAATTTTCTATTAATAAACCACTTTTGAATTGGTCCAAGGACTTTCTGTTCACCCTGTATATATATATATATATATATATATATATATATATATATATATACTAGAAGAACCCGTAGAAAATTCCACGGTAGTTGAAAATTTTTACAACACATAAATAAGATAAAATAAAAAATAACGACGAATTTAAAACAGTTATTTAACAAATTCTTTTTTAACCTTTTAAAGCTTAAAATAATTGATTAAAAAATATTTAGATTTTTTTTAATGAAAATTCAACACACACCACATTGTTTTATTTTTTTGAATAATTTTAATAAAAATTACTAGAGGGGAGGGGGCGCCCGGCTTTGCCCGGACGTAAAATACGTTTATATTTTAATTTGTCCAGATTTCGCATATATTATTAAAGAGTCGTGGTTTCAAAAGTAATAAAAAAAATATTTAGATGCCATTAGCTAAAATCGAAACCGAACCTGTAGCATTCAAAGCTGGTGACATTTCCACTGCACCAACGTGACACACATTGAAACCGATTAAAAATTCAAAATTCAAGATAAACTAAGATGATTTAAAAAATTTTAAAACCATTTTTACCATTTTGACCAATTTTTTACCTCTTAAAATTTTTTTAACTGGCTGTGCGACTTTTAATTTCGGAGTAGATAGAGTTGAAAATGTGGAGACAGGCAGACAGAAAAACATATAGCTGTTTATATATTAGATGTTTATAGGAAACATATTCAATTATATTTCAACCTTTATTTATACCAATCTTTTTTATTTATGAATTTCAATGTATTTTGAATATAATTACGAAACAAATAAATGACAAAGAGGCCATATTCCAAATTCCAAGATGGTGATCTTACCTTGTACTTAATCTAACATGTTAAAATGTTCAATTCCTTACAACACCTGTATCGTAGCACATAATTAATCATATAATTATTATATTAATTTTTTTCATATATTCTACCCTGCCTCATCAGTAGAATAAGAACTAATAAACTTTAACAAGAAAGAAAAATGAATTTGTGCATGATTATATAAAATCGGAAAAACTACTTGCAAGTGTGTTTAATTATATTTACGCCATCTTTGATTTTTATGCAGAGCCAGTCACACCTTATCCCCGTAATTAATATAATGTGATCATAGCGTTTTAATAAACTCCAAAAATATCTTACATAATACAGTTTTAATTTATTATTTATAAATAGTTTATATTTATTGTTTAAGAATATGTAAGCAGTGATAAAATCTAGAATATGCGTCTTTTGCTTTTTTAAAAATACGAAACTAATTTTTTATTCAGTTTGTTTACATTTTTATTATTTCAACTTATTTTCCACAATCTAAAACTATCTTCACCGTCTATCTAATTATTACACCTAATGAATATTATTATTAGGTATATTTCTATGTTTAAACAGTCATCAATTAATTACTACAATTTAGTTAGAATAAATTAACATTTAGTTTTCATTAATACGTGAGATTTCTAAATTTTTCGTTACGTTTGTTTTCTTATCAGCTTAAGTGACGCTATTAAACACGCTATTACACAGTTTATGTATCCTAACTGTAATCTCAGAACATATATACCATTCACTGGACAAAGCGGAGGAGAGTAGAGCGGTAACTCTAGATATATCTAAGGCTTTTGACAGGGTATGGCATGAGGGTCTTCTCAAGAAAATCAGATCATACGGTATCACTGGAAGAATACATAACATAATTAAATCTTTCTTAGATAAGAGAAAAATCCAGGCTGTTCTTGACGGTCGTACATCTAAACAATATGATATAAATGCTGGAGTGCTTCAGGGGTCTATCCATGGACCTCTGTTATTCCTAATATAAATAAATGACCTCCCTGACAAAATTGTCTGTGAGATGGGTATATATGCTGACGACACCACGCTCTATAACAGACACGACAGGAAAACAAATGAACACACATCTAAAGAAATGGCAGAAATACTAGTGGATGACCTCCGATCCGTAATGGAATAGGGTCAAAAATGGGTGGTCACATTCAATACTGCCAAGACTAAACTTGTTTCCTCAATAATTATAAGAAACCTTCTCTACCACCAATAGCAATGGGCAATGACTCTTTATCTGAAAGTACATCTTTTAAACTCCTCGGCCTAACGTTCACAGGAAACATGAGTTGGAACAATTACATTGAGAATATTGCCAGTACCGCTGCAAAGAAGGTAGGTTCTCTCTATCGTGCTAGAAAGCTGCTAACACCTGAAAGTACCTATACCTCTATAAGGCCACCATTCACCCATGTATGGAGTATTGTTGTCATATTTGGGCTGGTGCATCTGCCACTAGTCTCTCACCCCTAGACAAGGTTCAAAAGAGAGTCGCCAATCTGATAGGTTCTGAACTGTCATCTAAACTTCAGTCTCTGTCCCATCGACGAAATGTTGCATTCCTCTGCCTGTTCTACAAGTACTTTAACGGTGAATGCTCTGACGAACTGCAAGTATTTTGCCCCATCGACGTAAATACCCCCGACAAATCCGACTAGCATCTAAATCCCACCCCTTCACGGTAGAGATCACTAGATGTAAGCCTTCTACTCCAGTAGTTTCTTCCCCAGAACTGCTAGACTTTGGAATTCCCTACCAGGTCCCTGCTTCCCCAACTGTACTGACATGCAGAAGTTCAAATGTAACGTGAACCGAAATCTTGCTGCCCAACTCCCTACACATTATCCCTGATGCTTATGTCCCTGATAGTAGCTCCCTACAACAAAGTGACAATGTGCCTTGTCTGGGGTGAAAATGTAAAAAAAAAAAAAAAAAAAAAAAAAAAAATGCTCCAATTCATTTTACTTTCCTTTTAAGATAAATGAGTCTTATTTTTTTTGATGAGTCAGGGCGGTATATACTAAAAAAATGATATACCGTACTTGCGCCAAATCCAGGGGTAATTGCATCAAATCCGAGGATAATTGCATTAAATCCGGGGGTAATTGCGCCAACTGAAAAAAGTGCTCTTTATATGCATGGTTGCAAAAAGAGTACTTTTAGCTAGTTGGCGCAATTACCCCAAAGTACGGTAACAATTATATGATTGATTCTGTGCTCCGAAACAAGTGCTGTCAATAATTTAACATTTTAATATTAAAAAAGAATTAAACGGTAAAATGGACAATATCTTGAGATTTGGAATATAGCCTTTTTTTAATTAATTTTTTAAAACACCCCTTCACACAAATATATAACGTTAAGATATCCATGTATGCCTTTAGAATAGTAATTTTAATGTTATGTGGATTTTCTGAAGGCTAAAACGGTGTTGGTTTTTACATTTAATATCTCATTTTTTTTAATATTTCAAGCGGTCCTCTGCTCTTGATCACAAAATTTAGCGAAATAAAAATAAAAGACGTTGAATAAAACTGAAAATTTTATTTTGGCCTGCGTCTATTCCTTGCAACAATGTTCAAAAGAGTTCACGTGAATTATTTTTACCGTTTGAGGAAGAAAAATGTTCATTTCAATTTGGGGAACAGACGTAAAAAAAACATATCCAATGCCGCATTTCTTTTCAGTTAAATAAACACAAAAAAATTACACACACACACACACACACACACACACACACACACACACACACACACACACACACACACACACACACACACACACACACACGCACACACACGCACACACACACACACACACACGATGTTTTATAAACATATGCATATATTTATATACGATCAGAATTATGTAATAAACACATACTAATATTCTTCAAATTTCTTTGGTTTCGTGCTGGCCGCATATATATATATATATATATATATATATATATATATTTATTTAACAAAAATGATAATTAGTAAAAACCTGAAGAAAAATGCAGAGCAAATATTTGTTTTATTTTTTTATTACCGATTTATCTGCTTAGTTACACATGTTTCGGTTACCGAATCGTATTAACGATCCAGTAACTTCATCAGACTTTACAGAAGTGGTCACTATGATTGGGAAAATGATATTAGAAGTAGCACGAAAAAAGTGGGGGAAGAAAAGGGAGAAAAGGGGGGCAGAGATCGAAAACAGTTTAGTTTTAAGGTGTAGACAGTTATAGGGGTTAGGGGAGTTTAAAAAATTCAGCTATACATGGATAGGAATATAGGGAGGGGGAGAGCGATAGAGAGAGAGAGAGAAAGAGGAGTAAGGAAGAAGGGGGAAGAATTTAAATTTTAAGTTTTAAGATTTAATAAACATTAGAATGTGGTAGGGGTTAGGAGGGTTTAAGCTGTTTAACCAGACACGGATAGGAATATATGAAAGAGAGAGAGAGAGAGAGAGAGAGAGAGAAAGAGAGAGAGAGAGAGAGGGAGGAGAGAGAGGGAGAGGAGATAAAGAAGGTGAAAAAAGGGCGGAGAGGCATAAGATGGATAGAGTTTTTGGGAGTGGAGATGGGGGGAAAGAAATATAGAGATAGGAATAAATACTGAAGGGGAGAGGGAGAGTAGCAAGCAATTCAACACATGGCTCTGGACTGTCGTGCTTAGATGTTGCATATGTAATATGGGTGTTGACATGTTAAAGGTTTATGCAGATTGGGTGGGGGCGGTGTTTGCAGTAACTAAGATGCGTCTTCTCAAAGCAGGTTTAGTTACGTCCAACTTAAATGCATTTATCTATTAAAATTCATTGACTATTACAGGTCTTTAAGAAATTAAGTAAGTGAATTACAGTGAATTAAAATTAAACCACCTGTTTCTACGAATAGAGCAGGTCCTATCTGGGGAAAACATTATTGCAGGATTGCTTTTCTGTGGGCTACAATATGGCCATTTTCGAATCCAATGTTAATAAATACCAGTGAAACCGTCTCCATTAATGATCATTTTGAATTCTATTAACTATTCTTAATTCTCTCATAATATTATTCACCATTAAATATAACGTATCTATCTCATTAACATTTATCCTCGAGTGAGCTTTAGTTATGATAAGCTGTCACTCGTTAGTTGACAAAGAAACTTACATAAATAAAATCGATCATAAAGAACATATTGTTTCGGAGATGCTTTAGTTTCCCTAGCGTCGCTTCCGAGTTGAGAGAATAATGCGTTCGCAATAATAAAGCGGATGTCTTTTAAAGAAAAGTTCTTCCAAAGTTGGAAAAGTGATTTCCTGGTTCCTGACATCTGGCCACAAGCCAGATGTCAGGAACCATGGAAGGATTTCACGTTCGAGAAAGCATATAAACAATCGGGAGTGTTCCAAGTCATTTCAGAGATTAAACAGATAGAATATCCAGGGTCAAGCTAGTAGCACAACCTAAAAACTAGAATGGGTGTCCTTAAGACACGTCCACTCAATCTGTTCGTTTAGCGATTGAAACATTGATGGAAACAGATTGCCGAGAATGCTATTATTTCAAACTTAACTGTGACAGACCAACTGTGATTCTCCTTTAAAACTTTTATATAATCATCCTCAAATCACGTCTTTTTAATTCATATGCTTAGCAGCGAAAAGCAATTGCAAACTTAAGTGTGACAGACCAACAAAAATCCATTTGAAACTTTAATGTGATTAGCGGCGAATCAAAGAAATAAGAACCGCCTTTCATAACTGACGGGTTTAGCGACAAAAAAGAAAGTTCAAACTGAAACATGACAAAATAACGAGAGTGCTATTATTTAATAATACGCTTGACAGACTGACGAATATGATATTAAAAACTTAATAATGACAGATCGATGTAAGTTGCGTCCATCTTAATAATAACAGACCGAAATAAGTTGCGTCCATCTAATTTGATAGAAAGAGTGATGAAAAAGTTCGAGCGGAAGCGTGACATAACGACCGACTGACGGACAAAGCCCCTCGAAAATATGCAAGGACGCATTCCACAATAATTCTTTTCCATAACAAAAGAATGGTTTGTCTGGCAATCATCCAAGTCTTTTACCACCGCGAGGCCGTCAGAAATATGTACGTCAGTGATCGTTTCGGAATTATTAAGTTGATTGCCAGGCCTTTTTCCACAGACGACAGAAGGGAAAAGATCATAAACTGAACTGAAATGTGTTCTCCTTATGTTGTGCCAGTACAATAATAATTAAAAAAAAAAACTGTTATTACACTTTCACATGAATGTTTCTGAATTTTGAAGGTGAGGATTTATAATTCGTATTAATTGGGTTATTCGGACTACTGTTCTCATCTAGAGTCATATTTTCAGAATGTTTCGATCTCATTAATGGTTCTCTATGACCTGTGACATAGTGGATAAAGTACTTAGTAAAATTCAGTTGAAAGTTAAACTTTTCCGTAACGTTGAAGGTTCAATCGATAGTACCCACGACAATAAAACAAATACAATTGCGAATTGCTTAGGGCATCTGGCCAGTCATGAAAAAATATTGGATATGTAAAAACTAATATAAAAACAAACCGCGCATATTTCACCTTGAATGAAACTCCTCTAGAGTTGATACAAAATGCAAAATAGTTTTTTTTAGATAGAATGTATTTCCAGATAAATCCAAGACGATGCATATAATCCGATTGGGAAGTTTAAAAAAATCCAATTGGAAAGTTTACAAAGCAACTGAAATAATGAAAATTGTTTTTTTTTTTTTTCCGGTAAGTGCAGAGGAGTTTCATTCAAACTGAAATATTATGCGCGGTTTGTTATTTATATTAGTTGTTTACACATCCAATATTTGTTTCATTTTTTTATTTGGCAATTTATAATTACAATAAACTGCGGTTTCACATAACTAGCAAGTTCTAACATTGCTACAAATATAATTTGCTGATTTCTTTATGTCTCCTGATGAGAAGAATAATAAGAATAGCATTCTTTGAAACTCCGCGGAATAAGGACTTTGTAAATTTTTTTGAGGTATTCAGTCGAACAATAATTTTTTTTTGTAAAGTTCAACTTACAGTTTTAATTTTATTATATATATATATATATATATATATATATGTATTGAGAAAGAGAGAGAGAGAGAGAGAGAATCGCCATTTTTTCTGAGTGAAGTAGTTGTAGGGAAGGTAATGGGCACATTCCCACTAGATTTCGAAGACAAAAAAGTGCACATAAGAAAAGACTGATAAATAAGAGAACAATTACGAGAGTATTTTCTATAAAAAGTGGCTATGAGAAACATAGGATTACCTCCTCTGATTTTGGAGCCGATTGTGAACTTTGTCTAGGAAACTGAAAACACGCCTTGCTAACCTTGCCCACAATACTTCATCGTAGCTTTAGACTAAGAGTCTTACCGAGTGTAGAATAAGTAAGGGTTGTAAAACAGATGACTAACAAAGCAGGGCGCAACAGATTAAACGGTAGACAAAATAAAGTCGAACGATGACGAATGACGTCATGTTTTCGAGCTGAGACAAACAAAGGTTTTCAGATCGGTCTCCAATTTGAAGCCATCCGAACGAGAATGTAGAAATAATTTTAGTGAATGTCACTTCGATAAGTTAAAAAGTCCAGTTTAAGAAGTAAATAATTAGATAAGATAGGTACGTAGGCAATCTTCTATGTTGGGATATAATGACATGCGCCTTGGTGTTTCAGCTGATTGTCTTTGGGCATCTTCAAGCGTGGCTCTGGATCCCTATTCGGGAATGGCAGTCTCTGGCCCATGGGCACAGGAAAGAGGATGATATGCTGGGTTTGCGGCTTTTTGTCGCTGCTTTCTGTGTAATTTCCTGTCCTTTAGCATCAGGTTTATGGTACCCGCTTTTCTTCCCACTCTCTGCCATACGGTACCCCGTCAAGCCGCGGCGATAAGATGGCTATATAAGATGGCGTTACTCTCTCTCTCTCTCTCTCTCTCACACTCTCACACATTCTCTCTCTCTCTCTCTCTCTCTCTCTCTCTCTCCTAAGTCGATTCGCTCCAAATAAAACACTCAGCAAACATCTCCTTGTGTGTCTTTCTTCGTAAAAGAGTTTTGTTGGGCTTAGTTAAACAGACGAGG
>NC_136510.1:32841779-32956779 GCF_053919585.1 Euprymna scolopes
GCTGAAGTTAGTTGATTTTTAACTATTTTCTTATCCGTCTGACGATAGCTTAAATGGTAACGACTAAGGTTGGAGCGCTAAATATTTTAATTTCGATCCTAGCTGATGGCATACAGGTCATATTTAATTTATTTTACTTTGGAAATCATTACTATATATTGGATGTAATAATTAATAATTTTTTTAAAGTGGGGAGCTGTTACTTTTAAGTGCGTAGATAGAGAATTTTCTTTTTACCAAATAGTGATTCACTATAGCACTGACCAGGTTCAATGTTGCTAAACGTCGGCGATTTAACGAGAACCAATGGTTATACTGTAAATAAAAGTTAAGAGATATATTATTTTATCATTATTGGATAATTTGTATATTTATTTATTTATTTATTTATCTGCGGACTGATTAGTGGACCAAAAGACGTGGTGAGGCAACAACAACTATGGAAGGCAGTAACTACTGAGGCTACAGTTAAGAGACTCAGCATTCATAGCTTGTCGTGGTAAACCACCTGACAAAGTCCAAAGGAATAGTTGGTCGAAACGTCGTGAAACAACAGCTATGCAGATAAGGATAATAGTTCGCAAATAAATAAATAAATAAATAAATAAATATTAAAAGGGATAGTTGGAAAGCATTAGCAATCCAGTTGATTTACGGATTACAGACATACAAACGGTTTTAATTTAGATATAGATTTATTTCTTTAAAGATTATTTTCTTCTCGGAGGAAACATTATTTTTTTGTTTTTGCTTTTGTTTTATCTGTACCCAAACAAAGGCATTTTTTTGTCTTCGTTTTTAATACGTCTTAAGCATTAAAGTCTGTGCAAATACCGAACTGCTGCGAGTCTGTGAGAACCCAGGCGTTATGGACATCGTGTTGATTCGACATATAGTAATTGATACACGTCCCAATAGCCATAGTGTTTCGCTGCGTCGTTCAAATAAGCGTCGGTTCAGTCAAAAATCACGCGAGCGTACACTGGAAACGATTCAGCTAGAAGTTACATTCGCATTTATCGTTAACACAAGTCCAATCATTCAATTTAGTTCTTTTATCGACAAAGACGCGCTTATTCAATCCAGAGAGCTCTTTTTGAAGGAACTGGATATACCTGACATTAAAAACCGATCTTGCGTTTAATTTTCCCCTTGCGGAACGCCAGTAAATATGGTCATATGACATGTCCAAACATCACAAACGATAATAAAGCGATTATATATTTTCTTTTGTGTTTACTGCAAAATTTTCAGTACATTTATTTATTTTCATTGTTGGCCATTTTCACTGGAGTACACACACTATATATATACATACATATATATATATATATTATATATATATTATATAGATTATATATAACTTATAAAATTACATAATATATACTATATTATCTTTATATTTATTAAAAAAGGTCGACTTCTCCTTTACATTCGACACAACGTAAATCTTTCACACTCACTATTTCCAGGTATTTAAGAATACGCCATTCCGTTTATTAAATATTACTATTTATCCTCTTCGACTCACTCTCTCAAATCCGTAATCCAACAAATGTAGTAGAACATATTCCACCATCATTAAATGGAGTCCTCATACAGAACCTGATTCACCGGGTAGCTTTGTTCATAGACATACATAGTCATCCAAAAATGATTCGCAATTTTAATGCATCCATTTTATATATAGTAGAAATCAATTAACAAACGCTCCCTTTCATTCTTTGTTTAACAGAATTACGGAATACACAGTATACACATTAACAGTATATTAAGCGTTCATATTTTTCGAACACGTCAAAATAGTATTATTTAATTGGAATTAATTATTGAGATGAGTATTGTTTTTATTAATTTTATTTATTGCGGACCATTATCCTCATCTGTTTTTTAGTTGTTTCAACTATTCCTCTGACGAAGGCCAGAGAAATAGTTGGCCGAAACGTCGTGAAACAACTAAGAAAATGATGAGGATAATGGTCCGCAATAAATAAAATTAATAAAAACAATACTCATCTCAATAGATTCGCAATGTCAATTTCGCTTACGTTTAATCAAACCAAAAACGTCTTACATTTCGTATTATAACTGTTACTACTTTTAATTACTATTTTTTAATTAGACACCCATGATTTACATAAATCATTTGGTTTACTCATCGAAAAAACAGGGACACAATTATTTACGTAACATATTCACACTTTGCACTGCTTTCTCCTTATAGTTTTTGACGTTTATATGTATGGAAACACTGAACAGTATACACCTACGTTTTGTCTTTTTACATTTTCTTCATTACATAAAAAGTTAAAACAGGATTTTGTGTCACTTCTTGCCATTCGTACATAAACAGATCCTACATTGTCTTCTACTTCTATTACTACTACTATTATTGTTATTACCCTTGCTATTATTTATTGTTGTTATTAGAATTCTTATTATTCTTCTTAATTATGATACTACTAAAAATATAATTTTAAAAGTGCTTAGGTCGAAAACAGACAAGGGTTTTTATATAGCCTAACAATTTAATAAAATAATATTACAGCATTATTCGTATCTTTATTTATACTTAAAGGAACGAAAAATATTTACGTATAAATTAGATAAAAGGTACTAATAAGAGTTGAAGCCCGTTTTTTTGGGTCACCAATACTAAAAGAATTTAAACTGTTATTTATTTTAACGGTGTTTACATTTACTTAACAATTTGATAAGAAAAATAACAGCATAAACAGGTGTTTCTGCAGAAAAAAAAGACTCGGCTTTTCTGTTGTTGTTGTTGTTGTTGTTGTTGTTTTAGTTGATGGTGGTGATATTTTAATATGATTAATATTGCCACGGAGAGAGATTTTTCACAACATTAAAATGTACTTTGGTAGAATTTTATTAAAACATATCGTAAACAACTCAACTATTTAGTGTAGTGACAGTCAATACTGAAACTATAACTTCATTATTATTATTATCAATATTATTATTATTATTATTATTATTATTTACTCACTAGGAGTATTCACACAAGCCATCATCAAAGATTGTTCTTTCAGAACAACTTGTGGCGTTTCCTGGAATCTTAGTGACGACCCGTCTCCTCAGATTTCCAGTAGTCTCCACCTCTTTCGATAACCTTTGCAAAAGAATTTGCGTTATCGCAACAGCCTCTTACCATTGATTTCTCGTTGGCGGCGACCATTGATCTTCACTGGAATTTTTTTTTGGGGGGGGGTACAATAAGTCTCCCCCAGGTGCCGGACCTATTTACACATCTCCTGCGGAGGTTTGGCTCGTGCTTTCTCTCCTCGGTCTTTCACTTCTCCTTGGCCCTCATTATTTGGGTTGAGATCTATATTATTATTATTATTATTATTATTATTATTATTATTATTATTATTATTATTATTATTATTATTGTTGAAGTTGTTGTTATTATTTCAGCTGTTTTCATGATTATTGTTCGTTGACTTTGATTCCAATTTCTCCCATTCTTTTTTCACAGTTTAGGGGAATTGTTCCTAGTGCTCCTCCTATTATAGGTATTATTTTGATTTTCTTCATCTTCCATATCCCCTTCAGCTCTCTGGCTAGATCTGTATATTTGTTCCGTTTCTCCTTTTCTTTGATATTCACCCTGCGGTCAGCTGGAACAGTTAAGTCTACGATTTGACAGGATTTTTCTTTATCGTTAATTATTACGACATCCGGTCTTCTTGCTTGGATGGGTTTATCAGTTTGTATGTCCATGTCCCATAGGACTTTATGATTGATGATTTTAGTATTGTTATTATTGCTAAGTTAAGCAACGTAAGATGGGTGACCAGTTCGGAATTCTAGGCGCTGTATGTTCTTCCCGATTATCTTGTCATTATTTCCAGTCGTCCTGAACCTCAACTTACCACTGGTATTCAACAATGTCGACTCAGGATAGGCACGATTGGAGATTGCGTAACTAGACACAATAAATTTCACGCGCAGGGACCCTTGCTGTGAGCATCCTTAGTCTGTCAAGACTGAAAGAAGCCTTTTTATTGCTAATATTTTTTTTATTATTTGTATTATTTTGATTTTCTACATTCTTTCTATTTTGAAGTTTTATTATTTGGATTTATTACTATCATTCATTCATTCGAGTGCTTCGAAATAAAATTGTCTGTCTTCGATGGCAAAACCTAGTGATCATTGGCGTTTGCCATTATCAATCATGGCCATTAGACTGCTTTGTAATGAAATGCCCCGCCTTCAATATTCGCGCACTGTCATATATTGTATAGTACTGTCATCCAGTGACAGGGCCTATTGATCACTGACGGTTATGAAAATAATTCACAGTGATTTTGTGTAGTTACTTTTACTTTTTTACAGGGATGAGCGCTGGCGGTAACTGGCAAGCAAATCGCCTTTCTTCAATTCTAGAGCACTGTCATCAAGTGGCGAGCACCGTCCTCCATGGTAATCATTGCCCTTTTAAGTTGACTACTGTCACCTCAGGGCACTGTCAGAGACTGATAAATCATAGCGGGCATGGCGCACCTTGATGGGCACAGGCAGGCACAAACTCCCTTAACAACAATCTGTCAGTAGTAACCATGGCTCAAAGGTGGCCGTAACCAACGTCGTGTTTTGTTCCAAACCCGTATTAAGGAGTATTCTATTCTAAGTTCTACACACTGGCCGTAACGTGTGAGTACATATTTATTGTATAAGCGATGAGGATGACTGCTATATTATTCGTTAGATGAAAATACAAAATCGGTTATATGGCGCAGTGTGTAACTAAAAGATCTTGTGTGATTAATTTTGTATCTGAATTTTATTAAAATACTAGCATGATGATCTGATAATGCCCGGAATTCAATGATGATCAACGAATGTTTCACATTCCCATATTTTCGTTGCCATCGAAATCAACTATATATATATATATATATATATATATATATATATATATATATATATATATATATATATATATATATATATATATTACGGGATGTCTTTGGATTTTACTTGTACAAAGGGAAATTCTTTTAACTTTCTTGAAGTTTTACATTTGGATTATACCGTCACTGGATTTTTTATCTTCCACCAGACTATCCATTCATGTGTAATCACCTTTTTCTTTACCATATTCCCTCTGCTTAACTTATTTTGTTTTCAAGTAAGATCCTTGACTTACTTGTTGTTTCATCAAATACTTCTGCATGCAAAATCCGATCCTCAAGAGAAAAATTCATTAGTCATACTGTGGTCTAATTCTAAAAATTTTTCTATTCAGCAGATACAATTAATTTTCTTTATGTATGTCGCTTGAAAAGACGTAATTTAATTTTAATACATTTTCTTTGTATGTGCTGAATAGTAAAATTATTTTGAATATTTACTGATGAATTTTCCTAAAGATATTAGCCTACATCGAATATCCATGAACTAAGGAAAAAACTCTGAATTATCTTTTTTTTTTTCAAACAATAACTTTCCGGTTAGGAAAAGATATTTTTTATGAATATTTGTATAAAATAAACTATATATATATATATATATATATATATATATATATATATATATATATATATATATATATATATATATATATATATATATATATATCTTCATACAAACATATATATGCACACATATATATACGTACATACACGCATATATATAAATATATATATATATACATATATATAACTCCATACAAATATATATATATATATATATATATATATATATGTACCTACATTCACCCACACACACCTATATATACCTACATACACACCTGCGTATAAATAGTTATATATATATACTTACATACACACATATATATACACTTACATACACACATACATATAAATATATATATATATATATATATACATATTTATACATACATATATATATATATACTTATATATACATATCCATGTGCATTGGCATATGTATATATATATAAATATATAAATATATATATACATATATACGCATACATATATACATGTATACACATACATATATATACATATATAGACATGTACATATATAGACATGTACATATACGTATACATACATATATACAGATACATACATATACATTTACATATGCATATATACACATATAAATACATATACGCATATATACATACAAACGTCAGTCTATATTTAATTGTCAACAAATTTTCACGTTTGTGTTCCCAATATTCTTTGCCATACAATATTTGACTTCAAAGGTAAAAATGTGTTGAAAGCATACCTAGATAAGACATACTTGAACTGTGATTGCGTTAATTATTTCAAGGATATTCTGAGAATCATTTAAACAGGAATTATTGTTGATATAACCACGAAGATAAAACTTAATCAGTTAGGATCTGCTGAATGTACAGTCTATCGCATCTGCTACAGATGAAACGATCACCGAGGTGTCCCCACATACCACCAAAGCACGATAGAACAAAAACTGTTGAACATTCACAAATGACATTTGCGTAAGTGAATGGAATAGATTCGAAAGGAATTGAACGATCTTATCCCATTTAGTATATATTTCGTATCAGTGGGATGCAAAGGAGAGAGAGAGAGAGAGAGAGAGAGAGAGAAAGAGAGAGAGAGAGAGCTAGATAGGGAAAGAAATAGAGACAGATAGGAACACATTTGAGTAGGAGAGAAAAGTAGAGAAAATGGAGAAAGGGATAGAGAAAGGGAGAAAGTATAAAGACAGAGAGAGACAGAGAACGAGTGTGTGTGTGTGTGAGAGAGAGAGAGAGAGAGAGAGAGAGAGAGAGAGAGAGATAATACGCTATATCATACAGTATAAACGGGTTTGATTACCTAAAAAGGAAGTATACTATTGAGAAATAGTATTCCCTTGGCGGATGGATGACGTCAGAACTGTTCTCCAATGAGATTGGCGATCATCTAAAGACAACAAACAAACGCGCTGACGAACAGGGAATAGAGGCTGAACAATTGCATATATTATAATAGATTTGTCAGAAAACGTTTACAGATTGAACTTGCTTGAGCGTGACAAATAGTACATTCAAAATATAAACAAAAAACTTATTGTAAATCAGATAATTCTGTTTATACACATGAGAAAGTTACAGTGAGATAGCTCTATATTTGAGATAGATAAATGCATAGAAATGTATATGTGTGCATATATTTATTCATAAACGTGTATGTATATGCATGCTTATATATATATATGCGTGTGTGTATATATAATTAACTATGCATATTAGTATATGTAGAAATATGTGACCATTTGTATATATGAATGTGCTTAGTTATATATATATATATATATATATATATATATATATATATATATTTCACAAAATTATCTAACAATCAACTGGTATGGAAACCTGTGATCATAAGTCTTACAAAATATTATTGGTAGTAATAGTCTATAAGTACTATCCCATCTAAATGAAAATTGCTCGATATACAAGATAGAGCAAATAAATCAAATTTTAGTCATAAATTTTATAAACTTTTAAATTTTATTCATAAACGTCATAAATTTTTAAATTTATTGAATGACTAAAATTTAATATATATATATATATATATATATATATATATATATATATATATATATATATATATATATATATATACTCTATCACAAAAGTGAGTACACCTCTCATATTTCTTCAAATATTTAAGTAGATGTCTTCATGGGGCAATACTGAAAAAAATGATTTTTCGACACAATAAAAAGTTATGTCTGTAGCATATATAACTGATTTAATTTATTCCCCCCCCACCAAAATAACTCAAAATATAGCCATTAAAAGCTAAATCCTTAGCAACAAAAGTGAGTACACCCCTTACGAAAAGTTAACAATATTAACATACAACATGTCAACTCTCAATATTTTGTGTGGCCACCATCATTATCCTAAACTGCCTTTACTCTCCTGGGCATGGAGTTTACCAGAGCTTCACATGTAGCAACTGGAATGCTCTTCCACTCTTCAATTATGACGTCGCAGAGCTGGCGGATATTTGAGATTTTGCGCACCTCCATCTTCTGCTTGAGGATGCCCCAAAGATGTTATATTGGGTTCAAGTCTGGAGACATGCTTGACCAGTCCATCATATTTACCTCAACCTATAGCAGTGGTTGTTTTGGATCATTGTCATGCTGGAACACTGTTCTGCAACCCAGTTTCTGGAGGGAGGGGATCATACTCTGCTGCAGTAATTGACAGTACATGTTGGAGTTCATGTTTTCCTCAATGAAATGTAACTCTCCAATACCTGCAGCACTCATGCAGCCCCAAACCATGAAATTCCCATAGGCATAACACACTTATCTTTGTACTCCTCATTTGGTCGCCGCCACACATGCTTAAGACCATCAGAACCAAACAAATTAAATTTCATCTCATCAGACCATAGGACATGGTTCCAGTAATCTATGGACTTTGTTGACATGTCTTGAGCAAACGGGCTTTTTTGTGTATTTCCTTCGACCTGGGGTGACAGCCATGCATGCCGATTTGATGTAGTATGCAGCGTATGGTCTGAACATAAACAGGCTTAGCTCTAATCTCTTTAATCTCTGCAGCAATGCTAACAGCACTCCTACGCCGATTTTTCAAAGAAAGCATTTAGATGTGACGCCCAGCATGTGCGCGCAGCTTCTATGGACAGCCTACCCGAGGCCTTTTCTGAGTGGATACTGCTCTTTAAAAATACTGGATGATCTTAGCCACTGTGGTGCAGCTCAGTTTCAAGGTGTTAGCAATGTTCTTGGTGCCTTGGTCATCTTTATGTAGCGCAACAATCTGTTTTTAAAGATCCTTAAAGAGTTCTGTGCCACGTGGTGCCATGTTGGAACCTTTAGTAACTAGTAAGAGAATATGTGAGAGCTGCACTACAAATTTGAATACACTTGCTCCCTATGAACACATGACATAGTTACACTAATGAGTCACATGATATTTTGGCGGGAAAACAGTACTCGATTTAAACATTAAGGGGTATAGTGTTGTAGGATTGTACTCACTTTTAAGGGGTTTAGTTTCTTAGGGTGTACTCACTTGTGTTGCCAGGGGTTAAGCTTTTAATGGCTATGTTTTCATATACTTTGAGGAGAAAATTAATTACCTGTTATATACGATGCAGACTGACTGTTGCATCCTGGTTTTTATTAAAAGACAGTCTTAGAGAGAGATGCTTAGAAAGAGTTCTAGAGAGAGAGAGAGAGAGAGAGAGAGAGAGAGAGAGAGAGAGAGAGAGAGAGAGAGAGAGAGAGAGAGAGAGAGATGTTGTTGTAGACTTAGATATATATTGTTCGTTTATAACGATTCCTATATATTAAATCTGTTCATTCTTTAGATGTGTAGATTGGAAAAAGCTCTTTGAGTGAGGACATAGTGTTCAGACATTGTGTAGACATGATGTAGATTCTCATTGTGGATATGAGAAGTCGAGATGTGTATGAAAAGACATTTTATAACACACATATATAATACAATTTAACTTTACCTTTTTGTAAGAATCATAAGACACAAGACGACTTTTACAAAACACATGATTGTTTATTTCGTCACGACCGGCCGTTTCCATCACCAAGAATTCAAAGTCTCACATTTTTCCTTGAAGTGACGTCTCGCTTCCTAGACGCCTGACTGTCCTCTCCGAGTTTCTTCACTGACTGTCTTCTAACTAAAGTTTTTCTCTATTCCTAGAACTTTCTATTTTCCGTGACGCCATACACATGTTAAAACATGTGCCTTCTTTCACGTGTTCTGGACATACGTGTCCAAAACTTTTCCTATTTCTCAGTAACCTATTTTTCCAATATGTTAAAAACATTATCTTATAAGCTGCATTCTTTCAATTTAAAATTTTATAAGAAACTTGATAGTTAACATTCTTTCCTTGAAATATTTATCTATATTTTAAACAAATGTTTGTTTTACAATTTTAAATTCTCACAAGTAATCTATTTCTAAACCTAGATAACGAGGTTCGAATTTCGCCTATGCTATTTCATTTTCATTTTAATCTAAATTCTCTATTTTTATACTTACATGAAAAGGGGACAGCCCTTATCATGTAACATGACTACGTTTCATTTTAACAACAAAAAAAAAGTATTCGGTGTTGTACCATAAAGAGATATGCTTAAATATTTACAGATATGTGATGGGTGTGATGTGTACTAACTTTTCTGAAATACTGCACACACACACACATACACATACACACACACACACACACACGCAAACAGACATATATATATATATATATATATATATATATATATGTTTCAGTTTTCTTATTTTCGTATCGATAATTATGGAGCATCCTATATGAAGCAAGACATTTACCAACTATCTTGAACAGATCTTTTGGAAACTCTAAACGTCTCTCTCTATATATATATAGATACTAATGTACGTATATATATATATACATATATATACATACATACGTATATGTATATTCATATACATACATATGTATGTATATATATATATACATGCGTATATAAGCATACACATACATATATATACGTATATATAACTATACATACATAAACATACATATATGCATAGATATATATACATGATATATACATACATATATATAAATACATACATATATATACATATAAATACATACATATATATAAATACATACATATATATAAATACATACATATATGCATAGATATATATACATAATATATACATACATATATATAAATATATACATATATATACATACATATATACATATACAGACATACATATATACATACAATTATACACACATATATACATACATATATATATACATATATACATACACACATATATACATGCATATACATACATATATACATACATATATACATATACATATATACCTGCATACATATACATACATACGTACCTACATACATATACATACATATATACATATACATACATATATAAATACATATATATACATATATACATACATATATATATACATATATAAATACATATATATACATATATAAATACATATATATACATATATACATACATATATATATACATATATACATACATATGTACATACCTATATACATACATACATATATAGATACATATATAAATACATATATATGCATATATACATATATATATGCATACGTATATATGCATACATATATACACATTCATATATATAACTATATACACATACATATTTACATACACATACACATACCTACACATAAATATACATACATATATACATATATATACATACATATATATAAAAGTACATGCATATATACATGCATATATATACATACATATATACATACATATATATAAAAGTACATGCATATATACATGCATATATATACATACATATATACATACAGATATATATACATAAATATACATATATACATACGTAAATATACATATATATTCATATATCTATTTACATTAATATCTACATACATACATATATATACATATATATCAACGTACATATATACCTACATACATATATATACGTACATATATAGACATACATATATATATACACGTACATATATATGCACATACATATATACAAATAATTATATACATACATATATATACACATGCATATACGCACATACATATATATATACAGATACATATATAAATGCATATATATACATACGCATATACATACATTCATATATATACACACACATATATATATGCATATATATACACACATATATATACATAGATATATATACATATATACATATGTACATATATATAAATACATATATACACACATATGCATATATACACATATATATGCATACATATATGTACATGCATGTATATACATATATATACACACATATATACAGATATATACATATATATATATATGCATATTTGTACATGCATATGTATATACATTAATATACAAATATACATGCATATATATATATATACATACATACATATACACACATATCCACGAATATGCACATACATATACGTATATACACATACATATACGTATATACACATGCATATACACACATATATACGTATGTACACGTACATATGCACACATATATACGTATATTCACACATATACACAGATATATAGGTATATTCACACATATACACACATATATACGTATATTCACACATATATGTACATATATATACATATATATACATATACACATACATATACATATATATATATACATATATACACATATATATGCATATATACATTTACATACATATATACATACATATATACATATATACATACGTTTATATACACATATATATATATATGCATATCTCTATTTACATAAATATCTACATACATATATGTGATGATTGTTGCAGATTCTTGTCAGACGAGTGCCACTTCCTCAAATACGAGCCAAAAAATGACTTCCATCGCCACAGGACCATTTAAATAGACAAATGCGTGAGGGAGTATCTATACACAGATGATGTTACAGAGTCTTAGCTTTGTACGACAGCTAAGTCTCTCTCTCGGTTCAAAATGTTGAGATCCAGCAACAAGCAAGAACGAAATAGCCAGCAACAAGTTAAACTGCAGACCAGCTTTATACGGGAGCATACATATATATACACACATATATATATAGACATACATATGTACATATATACATATGTACTCATGTTACATACATATATACACACATATACATATATATACATGTATACAATCATATATACACACATATACATATATATACATACATATATGTACATGCATGTATATACATATATATATACACATATATACAGATATATATATATATATACATATATACATGCATATATGTACATGCATATATATATACATAATATACATATATATACATATATATACATATAGATAATATAGACATATATACATATATATATATGCATATATATAAATACATATACACATACATATACGTATATACACATACATATACGTATATACACATACATATACACATATATACGTATATTCACACATATACACACATATATAGATATATTCGCAAATATACACACATATATACGTATATTCACACATATACACACATATATACGTATATTCACACATATACACGCATATACACAAATATATATACACATATATACATATATATACATATATATACATATACATATATACATATATATACATATACACATATATATACATATACATATATTTACATACATATACATATAAATATATACACATATATATGCATATATACATATACATACATATATATACATATATATACATATATATACATATACATATATACACATATATGTGCATATATACATATATACATATACATATATATACATATATACATATATATACATATATATACATATATACACATGTACATATGCATATATACATATACATACATATGTATACATACATACACATACATATGTCATACACATATACATGCATATATACATACATACATACACATATACATGCATATATATACATACAAATACATGCATATATACATACATATATACACACATACATACATATATACATACATACGTACATGTATATTATGATGATTGCAACGTCTTGTCAGACGAGTGCCACTCCCTCAGATGTTTAAAATCCATGAGCCCAAATGCCTGAGGGCGTATCTATACAAAGATGATGTTAAAGAGTCTTAGCTTTGTACGACAGCTAAGTCTCTCTCTTTCTCGGTTCAAAATGTTGAGATCCAGCAACAAGCAGGAGCAAGATAGCCAGCAACAATTTACACTGCGGACCAGCTTAATGCCGGTACTGGTCTCCCGCTTTGTTTTTTTTTTTAAATCAGAGATTTGCTTCTCCTAGAAAGGTTGCCTTCACCACGGCTTACGGGAGCCCTCTCCACCCCAATACACACACACACACACACACACACACACACACACACACACACACACACACACACACACACAAATATACACTGTGCTAGTTGGCCGTTGACCCAGAAAAAGAGTTCATTCGCCCTTTTGGAAGGTCTTGTTTTTAATCCTTCAGGGAGACTAGCCACCCTCCTCACCAAACAAGTCTGGTGGGTGTACCAGTTTAGTCGCCGGTGACCCGACCATGAGGCAGGTAGTACTAGTTACATGGTACCAGTAGCATATGACATGCACTGACATATAATACATGTATACAGACATACCTATATATATATACATATATATATATACCTGCATATATGCATGCATATATATACACATTCATATGTGTATTCATGCATATAAATTTATATACTTGCATATACATATATATACATATATATACATGCATAAGCATATATATACATGTATATGCATATATATATACATGCATATACATATATATACATGCATATGCATATATATACATGCATATACATATATATACATGCATATACATATATATACATGCATATACATATATATACATACACATACATATATATACATACACATACATATATATACATACACATACATATATATATACATACACATACATATATATACATACACATACATATATATATACATACACATACATATATATATACATACACATACATATATATATATACATACACATACATATATATATATACATACACATACATATATATACATACACATACATATATATACATACACATACATATATATACATACACATATATACATATATATATACATACACATATATATACATACACATATATACATAAATATATATACATATATATATACATACACATATATATACATACACATATATACATACATATACATACACATATATACATACATATATACATATATATATACATGATGATTGCAACGTCTTGTCAAACGAGTGCCACTCCCTCAGATATTTAAAAGCCATGAGCCCAAATGCCTGAGGGAGAATCTATACAAAGATGATGTTACAGAGTCTTAGCTTTGTACGACAGTTAAGTCTCTCTATCGGTTCAAAATGTTGAGATCCAGCAACAAGCAAGAGCAAGATAGCCAGCAACAAATTAAACTGCAGACCAGCTTAATGCCGGTACTGGTCTCACGCTTTGTTTTTTAAATCAGAGATTTGCTTCTCCTAGAAAGGTTGCCTTAACCACGGCTTACGGGAGCTCTCTCCACCCCAATACACACACACACACACACACACACACACACACACACACACACACACACACACACACACACACACAAATATACACTGTGCTAGTTGGCCGTTGACCCAGAAAAAGAGTTCATTCGCCTTTTGTCAGGTCATGTCATATGCTACTGGTACCATGTAACCCAGTACTACCTGCCTCATGGTCGGGTCACCGGCGACTAAACTTGTTCCCCCACCAGACTTGTTTGGTGAGGAGGGTGGCTAATCTCCCTGAAGGATTATATATATATATATATATATATATATATATATATATATATATACATACACATATATATATACATGCATATATAAAATACATATATACATACATATAAATATATGCATATATTATATATTTGCATTTGCAGAAGTATATATGCACGTGCATTATTTTTGTGTGTGTATTTGTGTACATGAATACATGTGTATATACACTTATTTACATATGTATTATATTTATATATATGTGTCTGTGCGCACAGATATATTTATTTGTATGTGTATATATGTGGATATGTGCAGGGATTCGAATCTCAGAGTTTATATATGCACGCACACACTTCCGTACGCATGAGACAATCAAGGGAGAAAACCACAAAAATGCACAAATAAGCGAAAACAAGTTGAGGTGTTAACCACAAAACCCAAAGTAACTCAAAGATTCCTACCATGTAAAAAACAAAAACAAAAACAAAAACAAAAACAACAAAAAACCCAAAACAAAACATAAACAACAAAAAAAAAAAACGAACAACCAAAAACAAAACAAAACAAAACAAAAAAAAAACAAAAACAAAAATAACAACAAAAAACCCAAAACAAAACATAAACAAACAAAAAAAAACGAACAACCAAAAATAAAACAAAACAAAACAACAAAAAAAAACAAAACAATTCATCTTGAAGTACGAAAAAGCCTACGAAAATCCTAATCCCATGTCTACTCTCCCTTAAATGAAAAAAAAAAAAAAAAAATCAAAAATATTTCCGTTTTTTCACGTTTCACTCTTTTTTCGTTTATTTTTTTCCTTGACTCAGCTCGTTTCTTTTTATTTCTTTTCGTTTTTTTTTATTTTCTTTCGTTTCTTTTCTTGTTTCATTTAAAAAAAAACAAAACTTTTCGCTATTATGATTCATGTACGCCATTTTGATTCCTCAGTTTTATCTCTTCCGCAAAACTCTTGGAGATAATGCATTCTGCCAAGATGAATGTATCACACGTGCATTGCTCGCGCGTTTTTGTTCTATCCCCGCGTCCCACTTATATTCACTATCTACCCCCTCCACTTCGTTTACTAATGAGACCCCCAAAAAGAAAGATCACGATTTTTGCAGATAGTTTGATCGAAATACGCGCATTTTTGTGTAAATGGTAAACAACGAAACAGTCAATATTATTGGATGATTAAATTATTAGTTGTTCAATATCTGCTTTGAATCAAATTATACAAAATAATCATATTGTCAGGTAGGTTCCCGTTAAATCACCGAAGTTAAGTGACGATGAACATCGCTAGTACCAGATGGGTGACCATTTTAGAATATTAGATGCTGTACATATTTGTATATGTTGAGCGTATCTGCCTTGCGCACTTTCAAGTCACACCTGACCTGGGTGTAGCACCTGATAGCATCCAGCTGATGATCTTGATGGTTACCATATAGGGGGTAGATGAGGCTCCTCAGCCGCTATGGAAGTGGAAATGGAAGCCTCCGTTCAGTCTCCAAAGGAAATGAATTCCACCTCTATAAAGCTAGCTGACAAGGGTTGCGCAATCGCCAACCACACTTCTTCTGAATTGGTACTGCTAGAGTCCAATTGTTTCAGCCATCATGAAGACAACCAATTTAGAAGAAGGAAGATTTGATGAAAAGAAGCCAACCAGATAGAAATAGTCCGTTTACTCTGTAGGACAACTTTCTAGTAATGTTGTCACAAAGGAAACATCCGCTTCCAATTTGTTATGGACCAGTATGAATGTAGTAAAGCTTAGAAAACCGTCATGAGGATACTCATATCAATGAGCAATGTGGTATAATTTCAACTTGAATGCCTACTGGAGAGAACTTGAATGCACACTAGACATTTTCTGCCATTGTTTAAGGTCACTCTTAACAGTAGTTTGTCAGGGCAATCTAGCATGTAGATATATCACCCAACACTTTTCTCTACTAGTAAACTCTGACTAAGTATTCAAAATAGCAGTGTTTGCTGGCCAAATAAGATTCCCTTGGTGTTACTACCCCACAGAGGCTTATAAGAGGAATGGTTCATCCTCTTCAATTAACGTTCAATTTAATTTCTTTGGCAAAAAAAAAAAAAAATAAAACAATTATGCTTCAAAAGGTGGTAAAGATTTAGTTCAGCACATGTGTAAATGTACTTTAATTTGCTACGTTGCGGTTGCAAGGCCCAGAAATTCTGATTGAGAACGCATATCTTCTTCGGTTTAATCGAAATCGGCGGTGAAATAGTTTCCTATAGTGTCCGCGTAATCCTCTTTCTGTTGTATAAAATGAAAAGGGAACAAAAACAAAACAAAAAGGTGACAGTGTTAAAACGTTTTGTTGTCGATTCAACGCATGAAAGTCCTTTTTTTTCTTTCTTTCCTCAACTTGCAACAACAACTCGTGTATTCAATATCATCTTCCACCGTTCGTTCTCAGTGTAAGTTGTTGAACAACCCCTCCCCAAAAAACAAACAAACAAACAAACAAAAAAAAAATAAAATTAAATTAAAAAAAAACAACAAAAAACAAACAAACAAGCAAACAAACAAAAAATAAAATAAAATGAAAAAAAAACAACAAAAAAAACAAACAAGCAAACAAACAAAAAAAAATAAAATGAAAAAAAAACAATAAAAAAAACAAACAAGCAAACAAACAAAAAACAAAAAAATAAAATGAAAAAAACAAACAAACAAAAAAAGATAAAAAAAACAAAAAAAAACAAAACAAAAAAACAAACAAACAAAAAAATAAAATAAAATGAAAAAAAAAACAACAAAAACAAACAAACAAGCAAACAAACAAAAAACAAAACTCGACCCTCATATGCTTTAGAATCCGTCCCTTTTAAAAGTTACCAATTGTGAACACATATTCAAATTAATGCCGTACGTTCACCAATGAGCGACCTACAAAATTATGCTTGTCTTTTCTTCTTTTCTACGTTTTACTGCTGTCATTTTACAGACTAAGCAAACACTAAGGTCGTTTGCGAGAGTTGTGATTTCTATTACATGGTGCAGGAGCGAATAAAAAGCTCTGAGATATATCACAATGCCCATTGGGGAGCTTGTAGGCCCAAATCAGATCAGCGCGTAAACGTATGCGCTCAGTGGAGTGAAACTTTTTTGAGTCGACTACCATAGGACAGATTCCATACATCCCGCATCATTGGTATCGTAATCACACTAAGCTTAGTACTCCACGAGACTAGACGGATTCTTGTCAGAGACTAAGAGACTACAAGAAAGATATACTATAACATATTTGAATGATTAATTGAGGAGAGGAAAATTCATGTTCTTCATTTCTTTATTAATTCAACACGTACGAGACAAAGGAGCATTTAATGGATCAGTTAGATATCTATGTATCGGATATGGATACTAAGTGTTAGCTCTCGGAAAGCGCCCCCCCCTGATTCAATGGAGTAGAGTGAAATAAAAATCTAATCGAAGATAGCGAAGCATATCAAGTTAACTAATCTATTACGTGGGTTCTGAATAAAAATGAACACAATAGAAAAAGCTGTATCGATCTTGGATGCTGAAGAGTTAAATTTACTAACTCCTTCGTCTGACGCAAATGCTTAATAACTAGGCAGAACAGTTGTTTCTCTCGATGAAGACGGAAAACAATCGATGGGGGATTGAGGAAATGTCCCAATGCTGAGTTGCACTAGGAAGGGAAAAATTTTCAACGAGGCTTCACTACCCAAAGATCAAACTACTACGTGTCCACGAGATAAGCGAACGGCTGTTTCTCTCGATGAAATAATCGACGGCCAATAGACGAGATCGAAAACATCACTCGCGTGATGTTACAATAAGTCAGTTTTTCGCAGAACACATTTTACAGACATAAAAAAAGATAGCAGTATTTGTGTTGACTATCAGGCAAGTCTCAAAATAATATTTTCTTTATCAATTCCCCTTCTTTGTTATATAAATTGATTGGAAATGATTCTCTAGACGTAATATCAAACAGGGTAGCAAAAGCTAATAACTAGCCTCAATGAGAAGGCTTTATTATTTTACTTGAGCAGGGGTGCCACCGCTTATCAAAGCCCAAATGCAATTCGAAGACAAAAATTACTGAGTGTCGGCGAGATAACAACGTAATGATCAGTAATGGTGGAATTTGGGTCAGCAGAAGCTTATTTAAATTAGAGTTGAAAAAGACTATGTTATACTTAGTTGGAAAGCAGCCCTATGGTATTGTGTTCCAAAGACGGACAGTTCTAGGAGAGAAACTTTGTTAATGGAGTGTTTTTTTTTAGTTTTAGACACAGGTAGAGAGTAAGAGGAATTGTTGACAGTTGTTGTAGATAGAAGAGTATTTGTTTCGAATGTGTTGTACAGGAACCATAGATTGAAGCTCAGTCGAGCACCTACCATGAAAATAACGATAGAGCAGAGATAGATTCGCAACGTTTTTGTTTTGTGCGAAATTCATTTGAGAGGCAAAAAGCTGGTCTCCCAATATGTTTCAACGACGTCTCATTCGCCTGTTTCTAGACACACTGCTGCAATCTATGGGTCTTCTATCTAAATCCAATTAGCAGCAGCAAACCTCAGTTAAATCCATGTTCCCGTGCTCGCCAATTTCTCACCCTGACATATATTCATCGGTCACTTGCGTAATCCCGCGTATCAACCTTCCGTAACCTCTAACCTCCCTTAACTCTGAATGAAATTAAACATATTGCAGTAAATTGCTGACTTCCCCCCTTATTTTGTAAGCCATCAGTTTTTGCCAGTTTATAGAAAGAATCATTTAAAACGATTGTAATTTATTTCCTGATATTGCTAATTCTTTAACGCACCACCATGATTAATTTATAACTTTTTCTTTCCGACTTATTAAAGCGTCATTAATATTTTTCTGTAATACTCCCACCTATGTTGACCAAAAAACGATGCTCATTCAACAGAAGGGACCATCTTCCATTATGATAATGCTCATATTCACATATCACTACTGACTAAAAGATCTCTAATAGGAATCTTGCCAAATCTTGCATAATCACTTGGCCTAGTTCCTCGGATTATCACTTATTTCGAGGAGTACAAAACCATTTAGATATTCATCACGAGAGGAGTTTAAATATGAGTTAGATTCACATTTCACATGTAAATCTAAATAATGTTTTTTTTAAAGTGAGGTATTTTATAAGGTCACAGCTTTCCATTTTCAAAAAGAATTTGTAAATAGACAAAACGTTTTACACAGACATGATGCCATTCTTAATAGCAAATAATGCTTCATCTTGTCGTGTATTTTTTTGCTAGCCATGGAGAACTATCATGGCGAAAGAGTTACGTATTCACTGTGGCCGGTTGTTAAAAATGCATTAGTCCAATCTATATAAAAGTTGGCATCTACTTTTGTTGTTGTTGGAATATATACACACTGACAGCGAAGTATAAATCACAACACCGTTGATCGACAGAAAATATATTTCTTTTATTTCGCACCGACAAATCAGCTTTTGATTATAAATGCATTACTGGTGTTTTGACGTTTCTTAAAGGCGCATAAGGTGATGCGTGGTTAGATGGTTGTCGGGCTGTGAAAAAATGGTGATGAGCCTCGCTCTCTCTGACTGAATGACTCCTTTTCTTTGTAACGATTTTAATTATAAAAACATCTCTTTCCTATTGGAATGTTTAATATTGCCTTTATCCATTGTTTCAACCTTTGACCGATATCCTCTTACATATTTCTGAGTCAAATTATGTATTCCGTTAGACAATGGTGGAATCACTAATTCTTCAAATTGAATCCATTTGCGTGTGTGCAACCCATCAAATGTTTTATTTTCCTGGGTTGCCGGCCTATATCTAACCAACGAACATATAAAAAGGAGGTAATGCCTGAGAGGATGATCTCATGGCAATAGAACAAATACATTACGCACGGAAAAAGAAGTAATGCTGGTTTTATAGTAAAAGAATACTACCTTTCTTAATTTTGCTGAACAACGCCTGGACACTGGCCCGCTAGTTTATGAGAAAATATTACTAAAATATTCTGAAAATTTGTCCTAATATTGTAAAAAAATAAAAATAAAATATGTTTCTGAATTTTTTTAGCTGAGGCTTGGTTGTTCGTATTATTTGGATTCATCGGACTACTGTTCTCATCTAAAATCATCATATTTCTACAACGTTTCGGTCAATGTAACTCCGACCTTCTTCAGGTAAATCTTGATGTACTTGAGAATGTTTCTGTCGAACTCGGGAATTTAGACGTAATTTCGATCGAAACTCTTATTAACGTCATATGGGTAGTATGCTCTTTTTCCGTCAGCCATGACGGATAGAGGCCTCAAATAATTTCGTGAACGAATGCGAATTACTTAGGACCTCTATCCAGTCATGGCTGACGGGACGAGAGCATGCTACCCCCGTGAAGTAAATAAAGGGTTCCGTTCTAAGTTTCGTCCAAATTCCCGAGTTCGACAGAAACATTTCCAATTCGACAAGATACACCTGAAGAAGGTCGGAGATGACATCGACCGAAACGTTGTGAAAATGACACTTAAGGAAAATAAAAATAGTCCGATAAATCTAAATAATACGAGAATAAACTAGACTTTTTGTCTGTTAAAAACGACAAAAACGTTATAGCATGTTGATTAAAAATGAATGCTTTACGACAAATTGAAAGTTAAATATGGTTAAATTTGTACTGAATTTCTGCATTAAATATATTAATCTTTTACTGTACATTTGAAGAATACAATAATTCTTAGTTTGTTGCATCTTTTAATAAAAATCTATATTTTTTAACCAGATCGGCAGAATAGTTTCCGAGAAAACTTCATGAATAAATGTAATATTACGGCGACTAATCCATATTAATCCTATTAATGTGTAACTGTGGATCAAACGGATGCCACACTACGTAGTTCGCTGCACCTTATCATAACAAAGGTTCATACAAAATATCAGCCAAATCGGCTAAATAGTTTCTGAGAAAAAGCGGAGCGCACAGAAAAAAAACTAAGAGAAATACAATGTAAATAGTTAAATAAATTAAACGCGAAATGTATTTTATTAAAAAAACAACAAACATCAAATAATAAAGGTATAATTTCCGAGTGGTTTAAAGTTAGAATTGGTTCAAATAACACTTAATACCATACAAGTAATTACCCTAAAATATAAATAAAAAAATAAAAATACCCCCCCAGCGATTTTCAGATTGAATGGCGATGTTTGTATTAGTATACGCTGACCTTTATCGTCGAGCATGTGCCATGTTTTGGTAAAGAAATATCAGAATACAGACAATATGAGAGTTAAATAGAGAGAAGGAGAAAGAAAGTGAGAGATAAAGGAAGAGAAAGAGAAAGAGAGAGAGAAAGAAAAAGAAAAATTGAGATTAAGAGAGAGAAAGAAAGAGAAGCAGAGAGAAAAAGAGAGATAGAAACAGAGAGAAAGAGAGAAAAAGAGTGAGAAAAGGAGAGAAACGAGAGAGAGAGAGAGAAAGAGTGAGAAAAAGAAGAGAAAGAGAGAAAGAGAAGGAGAGAGAAAAAAAAAGAGAGAGGAAGAGAGAGAAAGAGAGAAAAAGAAAAAGAGAGAGAAAGGGAGAGAAGAGATAGAGAGAGAGAGAGAGAGAGAGAGAAGCAGAGAAAGAAAGAGAGATATAAAGAGAAAGAAACTAAGAAAAAAGAAAAAGTGTGTATGAGAGAGAGAGAGAGAGAGAGAGAGAGAGAGAGAGAGAGAGAGAGAGAGAGAGAGAGAAGTTGAACGAGTATGAATTCGTTTTTGGCATTTGCCAAATAATCTTTCAATACGTTTCTACAAATAAACCAATTATCGCCAACAGAATAGATGAACAAAAATAAATCTCGCAGCAGCCAACAGAAACTTACTCGCACATATCAAAAGCAGACGACAATCTATTTTTGAACAGAACTTTTCGTGTCTGAGTTTAAAACTCAGAAAGAATTGTTCTTCTTTTGCCAATTATGAATGGCCAGTGTTAAACGCTGTAGGCGGACGCTTCAACTGACTATCAAGAAACAAAACGTTCCGGTTTCGATCCCAGCTTTAAACGGTTGCATCTAGGTTTAATAATGAAAACAACAAAAATCACAAAAAAAACAAAATAAAAAAAACAAAAAAACAAACAAGATTCTCATCCGAGAATGGAAAGAATAATGGTTAATTAGGATGGTTCCAAACTTAGTAATGGAATAATTGACAGGTTTGATGTTAAAGTATGGCCTCTCTGGATAATTGATGGCAATCTTCTGTCTAATAAGATAATGGCATTCTGCAGCATCTGGTGCACTGCAGCATTTACTGTGGCCATACAGTTTGATGTTGGAGTGTGCTCTCCGGATGCAGACTTGGGTGGGTGATAAGGAGGCCTAGGTTTGCTCAGTTATCAGGGTCCCCCCTCCTAGCGTAGACAAATTCCGACGAATAGGCAAGCCAGTACAGTCGAAGCCAGTGCAGCTGCAGAAGTTGCTAGAAATGTGTTGCAGTGCTTCACTATCCGCCTATCAGAACTCCAAACGGAGTTTTTGTCGGGGTTTACTTCCTTAGCCTTGGTTTTTTCCAAGGCATCCCCAAGGCAGTGGATCTATTTTTCCATATCTGGTGAAAATTTGAAAATATTTCCAATTTTGAAAAAAATAACAGAGACCCTCATTGTACTTGTAGTTGTAATCGAAAGGAAAGCACAATTCTTAAATGAGTCTTCTTTAAAAGAGTCAAACAAAAGAAGCACGGATTCCGTAATGGTGAAAATTTAGAAAATATTTCCAATTCAATATTTTAAAGTTGGACAATATAAATGGAGATCTAACCTAATTTCTCCAAAGGAGTTTATGGTCTCTTGTTCCAACTAAACTTGAAAGCTTGTGGAAGCAATATGTGTTCTACATAGATTTTGTTCCCGCGCAATATTATTCTAAGAAACTAACGTAAGCAAATTGTATAGTTTTAACATAACTTTCGTATATTTACATGTTAGCCCACTGAATAAGCGTTTTTATTTTAATGAAAAAGTTTGCGACAAATAAAACTACAAATATCAGATATTTTTTATATAAGCGATTTTAAATCGACGCCATTTCTTAAACATGGAAATAATCCCATACAAGACATGAAGCTTCTTGATGTCAGAAGCTAAAAATAACACTTCAACGCCCAAAACTTGCCAACGTGTGAGATGGAAAGGATTCTGACTCAGAAAGCAGCAATTCTTCCCACCGTGTCCGAAACGTCACTCCTAGAATGTTAAGACTAGAAGATAAAATAAGAGAAGCGAGAATTACGCGACTGCCGAAAGTAAATACAAGATCCACGTTTTACTATGGATATTTTTCAATATAAGCATATAGTTACACAGGTGATTATTTTCATGCAGTGGTTGTGTTTTTTTTCGACCGCTTCCAAAATTTTGGTAAGAATCGGTAATTGTATCGGAATCGGGAATCTAGAACAAAATCAGTAATTGTATCAGAATCGGGAAAATATTGAAATCGTCTCACCACTAATAGCAGGACCGAATGAAGCGCATCTGTCATTGTTGCGGCGGTTTTTCTCAACTTGGCTCGGTGTTGGTGGGGATCGATTTGGTAAGTGAATAACTCACTGGTCCATGCAGGAGTTCCATGTTCACCGACGGGCTTCTCGAAACTGAATCCTGTTTGCTGACGACGGTTACACAGATACCTGCAGTGGTTGCTACTAGTAACGGGATATCGGGTGCATTTTGGTTACCAACCTCCCTACGTGAAAGTGTTTCTTTGGAAAGGACTAGATTCGACATTTGAACACTCAGTTTATCAGTCCGTCTCATTAACCACTTAGTCGCGCCATCTCCCTGCTTTTTGCCATCAGTCGCCCGTATGGATTCCAGATCATTTTCGCCGGTCTGAACCATTTACGTCGTCCTATTGGTAAGATGGATGATATGGTCGAATCGGGATCTGGGAGCAGTTTTTGGACGAAAAGATAACAGACCATAAATAATGGTGTTCGATCTGCAAGAGATGTTCAGTAGACGACAAAGAAAAAGTTTTTTTTTGAATAGCCTCGATACCGTTCAATTGCATGAACTTGTGTTACACCACAAACAAATGCGTTCTTAAAATACATCGTTTACTGGAATCCCTTCTGTAAGCTCAATTTTTTTACATCATATTCGTTAATTGTTTCCCATAGAAATTGCTCCAAACAAGGCATGAAGTCACTTAATGTAAAGGTTTAACAATAACGAAAGATGATTATCGCAAAAACAGGAGATACGTATTGACTTTAGTCATGGACAGACCAATGCTATAGATAGGAGGAAAACAGTCAGCATTAAGAAAGTTCCCCAAATAGTAAGACCCAATCAAATTGCAGATTAGTTACTGCACATTATTTAAAGCCCTCAAATGAGACAGGGATTCACTAACCCAAATATGGCAACGATACCCCATACATGGCTTAATAGTAGATTTGTAGAATTAAAGAACTGCCCTAGCTGCGAGAAAGGTTTTAGGGCGATGGAGAGAATCGATTTAGTGAAAAACAGAAGAAGCAATAGATTTGATATCTGATCTATAAGAAAGATTTGATGAGAAAGAAAGACCAAAAAGTTTTAGAGCCAATTTCTTCTCAAGAACATAGCCATCCATGAGAACTTAAGAAAGAAAAAGGACACGCATACGATTGTAAAAAAAAAAAAACACGAGTTGCGTTTTAACATGATTACGCAGAACAAGCCATTTTGTATACAACTCCACAACTGAACCCAGGTTAACATTTAGATTGGCTGCACATTTCGATGGATCTGAAGGAGATGTGTAAGAAGCAACAGCAGAACAAAGAGTGGCATCATATGCAAGTATATGCTGTTCTCTCGACTGAATGTTTCAAAAATCAATAAATATATAACCTGACTAGCAAGGATATCCGACGTTGCCCGGGACTGAATGAGGCTCAACAAATGTTTCACTCTCCCATACTTTCGTTGCCATTGAAATTGGTGAAATTGCCCGTATTCAATCAAATTGATTGATTGCCTACTCTAGTAGCCTCTCCCCACCACGGTGTGCCGGGAGGAAAGTTCACATGCTTCGCCGCAGTGAATTAGAACAAAATACATTGTAGTCTACATTGCACCATAGAGAACTTTCTGTTGATTTCATAAGATTATCTTTAAATAATGGCTTAACTTGAAGTTTAAAAAAGCAAAAATCAAGTATCATGGTTCAATTGTGCTCTAAACACGAACATTCATTTCGCATCCCTATCTTATCGGAAAACCAACTGTTGATTTTATAAAATTATTTTTACATAATGACTTGTTAAACGTACAAAAGTCAAGTATCATGGTTTGAATGTGATCTAAAAAGAAACAATCTTTTCGAATGCGCCCCTGTCTTATAAAAGAATCTACAGCTGATTTTATAAGCTGGATCTTTCTGCTTGTGCGATGATAACTTCTTAAGCGCACTTGTCATGTTAGGTTGTATAAAAAGTTACCTTTGGTTAAAATCGGGCTTTATTTTTTAATAGGATTTTTTCGATTATCGATTTTCGATACTAATCGAAGGCATTCCAAAACAAAATCTACGTAAGAACACTACCAAACACACCGAGTATATTCGTGTGAAATGAAAAAAAAAAAAAAAACCAAACAAACAAAACAAAAAAAAAACATCTACCTAGCCGTTTCGGAGTCCATAGGAAACAAACTCACCCACAGACAAAGTTCATTTTAAATAATAGTAGAGAGCGAGCGAGCGAGCGAGCGAGAGAACACTTGTAGAGATGGAGAATAGCCTCAGATGTGAGAAAGTGTTTGAAACGATACAGATTAGAGAACTGACTTCACGCGAAGCAGAAAGAGCAATGGATCTAATATATGAACTTACAGACAAATTTGATAAGAAAGATCAAGAAGTTTTAAAGTCTGATTAAATTGCTGACATGCGTTCATATCTAAAACAATAGAAATCAACGAATAAGAAAACCAATCAACAAACGAAAAATATAAACGTTTTGCCTTTTCTAATCTTTAATTATAAGAAGCCATTTTTAATTCGTAGTTTATTCGTCGACACAACGGAAACTCGGTCTGCCGGCTATATTAAATCATCTCGAAACATGATTTCTTATCGGATACAGTGTAGAACTGATGTATAATTTTACATTACATAAGATATGGAAGCTTATCAGGGTAGAAACCAA
The DNA here is from genome assembly GCF_053919585.1 of Euprymna scolopes. Taxonomy (NCBI): domain Eukaryota; kingdom Metazoa; phylum Mollusca; class Cephalopoda; order Sepiida; family Sepiolidae; genus Euprymna; species Euprymna scolopes. The sequence continues at coordinate 32,869,448 of NC_136510.1, forward strand.
TCTATTAGCTGATGAAACAAAATATCTACTTGGATATACTTAATAAACATGGCAGACAAGAGTGAAGACACGTTAGCGAAAGAAATAGGAAAGGAAGCTCGCGTGTGAATAAACTTATTGCGTGACGCAAATAAATATATTCTTTTTATTTTTTTTAATAATTCATGTATTAATCGCCTTTGTTTTAAAAATATTGATACAGTTAAACACCCGCATTTAATTCTGTTAGGAGACTGCATACCTATAGCTGACGACATAAGTCTTAGCTGGGCTTTACTTCTCCACATAATGTGAAGCATTCACGAATTTATGCCATGGAAAAGTCGATAACTTAAACTTAAACAGGTCCATGAGAGACTTCTTGGCCTTCGTGCCAAGATCAAAGTCTAGTATCTGTATTTCAAATGCTGCACTTCAAGTTCTTGTTATTTGTCAGTGAGGGAGAAATCCGTCACGAATGAGACACTTTTTTAGTTTTGCTCCTTTTCTTCACATAAAAAAACCAAACAAAAAAAAAAACGACCCTCGTGTCTAACGCTGTCACGTGGGGAGGCATTGTAAATAGGAACTTAAACATTTTATCTGGTCAAGCCGAGCATAATATCCGTACATCAAATTCGGGAATCATCGCTAGTTAGTATCTAGTCAGCGCAGATCACAACGAATGGCACAGAACTGTCTATGTTCGTTATCTCTGCAGTTTGGTACCTTATCCATGAATATCTTTATTTGGCCAATTAACTCTGGTGGTCTGAATTCCTACACCTCTCATCATCCTTCAAAGACTCCCTACTTTTCCTTGAATCTCCTATTCCACTCGAAAACTGATGCTTGATTCATGCAAGATGGTCCAAAAGCAGTCTGAAGCATTCCATACGTTTCTGTGTTATTTTTTCTAATTTAAAAATATAATTTTATTGTATATCGTTCTTTTAAAGTGCCCTCACGTCCAGATTGCATTTTTGAAGTTCATCAGCTGTTACAATCAGGCTGTAGTAGGGTGTATTCCAATTTCTGCTGTAGCTGTTCATTTGAACCTGAAATCATAAAAATTGGTCAGTAATCTCATCAGATGTATAGAAATAACATACTGAATTTTCAAGCGTCTACAATTTTAAATGCCTGTATAAAAAAATGCGGAAACTGATTTAAAGAATCTTGTAAATAGCATTTCAACTGATAAATACAACTTAATTTTGATTTTGAGCTAAATTTCAATTGGTATTTTTGCTGGCAGTTAAGTAATGTACCTCAATTTATTTTAAATTTAGTCCACTTCGGCAGTTTGTTTATAAGGAGACATTTTTACAGAAACACATCAGCTAGGGAAAATGACCTTTTCTTTTAATAAGGGCTATTGTTTTTTATGTGTTTCTTAGCTTAGATGCTTAGGTTAAAGAATGCGGTTTTTTATATGGAGGTCACCACTTATCAAGGCCCGGAAGCCACTCAGGTATAAGGGTTATTGCGTCGTAGTAATTGTTAGTATTGGAGATTTGATAAAGTGCCTTACTTAAGGGGGCGATTCATCAGGAATGTGCTTATGTTGGACTTGAAGACATCCAAGTTGCAGTCAGGTGGGAAACAGGCAAGCGGTAGAGCGTTCCACAGGCGTGCAGTTCTAAGAAAGAAGATTTGTTTATGGAATCTACGTTTTGATTTAGGCACAGATAAAACGTTTTTATAAAAAAGGTTGAAATATTTACAAAAAAAAAAAAATTGAACGTAATGGATCCCGGGCAACACTGGTTCGGTATATTTAAGACCTAATAAAGTAATTTTCCTGATTTGTGTTTTATGTCCCGCATTGCATTTAATTATTTCTTTTCTTTTCTTTTATATTCAGCGAATTAAAGAAATGGGAATAGGGTTTTATCTAACTTGTAAACCACGGAGTTAACATATCTTAAAGCTTCAGAGTGATTTTTTTTTCACGAGCGGGTCATCACTTATCGAAACCCAAGGACCACTCTAAGATAAAGGTTAATAAGTGTCGGCTAGAGGGTTAAGCATAAGCAACACCTCAGTAATCACGGAACTTTGGTAAAGTTTGATTATATATTTACATTAGATTTGAAAACATGTTATAGTCAGCTGTGAAGCATCCTGTGGTATTGTGCTCTACAGACAGTTGTGGGCCACAAGTATCATATAGAGCTGCCGTTACAAGTAATAACCTACTACAAAAATAGCGCATGTGTAATAATTTGGCTAGAGGTTATATTATGGCCACATTATGTTCTTTAAGAAAGCGCTATAACATTGTATTTTTTAAGCTTATAAAATGTATAATTTATTGATTATACGAGATACGGCATTAATCCGTTCCGGGGTTGGGATTGTAAAATGAAATCACCGTATGGCGGGGACTAAGCAACATTTTATACAGTACATAATACACATGTATATAATCAAATAACATTATAAATAACACTATCTATATCTATAACTAGCGTGGGTGCCCGGCGTTGCCCGGGTGTTTGGAGGTGTGTGTTGAGCCCCCTCCCCCCAAAAAAGTGGTAGTAGGCAGGCAGGCTCGAACTCGTACCGCGAAGGAGGAAAAGAACGTGAAAAAAAAAAACGTGATGTGTTTGTTGTTGCACCCATCGCCAAACCGGAAGTGACGTAAGTTTAAATTAAGGCTAGACAATCGAAAATAGGCGACGACTTTCGAAAATACCGACGAAAAAAGCGAATCCACCCTTTGAAAAGTGCCCAGTTGAGGATGAAGGCATTAATGTCTTTGGCCAATTTTTCGATATTTGTTGTCCGAAGGGTTGAGCTTCAAAATGATACCGATCTTGTGACAATCCGTCGCCTCTGTCGAAAGTTTTAGGCAGACACACAAACATACATACATACATACATACATACATACATTTAAACAGACAGGTGAGATTGATATTATAGATGTACATTTATGCTTGTAGCTAACTATAAAAAAAAGAAGTAGAAAAAGATTGAACGAATTAAACGCAAAAGCCACGTAAAAGAGGGTACAAAAAACTCGTATAAGGAACTCGTTATTTTGTTGTTAGGAGGTTACACTTCAGGAACTTCTAAAATGAACTAAGCATGGTAATTCTAAGTGTTAACAAAATTAGCTGATATTAAAAAACACACACACTTTGGGATAAGAGTTAGCTGTAAGCGTTAAAAAGAATAAAAGAAAACAACGCATGCATACAGAAGCAAAAAGAATTGACATTCCCAACAATATCATTTATTTGTCGAATCAAATGTTTAGTCGCAATTCAAAAAATACCACCATACTAGCAGTAGCTATGAAGAAATATGTGTAGAATATAAAATATAGATTATGTTTCTGAATTTTTTTTTTACATAGGTATCACCACTTATCAAAGCCAAGAGGCCACTCGAAGATAAGGGTTAAAGAGTGTACAGTAGAAATGGGACAATATAGTAATCGTCAATGATGGAAATTCGGTAAATTTGTTAACTTATAGTGTACGGCTCATCAAAAACTTGTTTACGTTAGACTTGAAGACAACTATACTGCAGTGAGCTGGAGAGCAGGAAAACGGAAGACAATTCCATAGGCGTGCAGTTCTAAGAAATAATCTTTGCTCATGGAATCTACGTTTAGGTTTAGGCACAGATAAAGAGTAGGGGAAATTAGTGATAGTGTTTTCTGCTAGACGGGTGTTTCTTGTGAAAGTTTGGCGAGGGGGGCATAGATTGGAGCTCAGCCGAGAACTTGCCATGAAAACTTCTGAATTTTTTAGATAAGGGTTAGTTATTTTTATTATTTGGATTCTTCAGACTACTGTTCTCATTATCGATATAACCCCCGACCATCTTAAGAGTGTAAATTACAATGAATTTAATAAGTACTTTATCCATTGCGCCAGAGTTCTCAGCGTAGTGGATAAAGCAGTTGGTAGTTCAGTTGTAAGTTACACTCTTTTGGAAGTTGACTGTTCAATCCTCTGCGCGGGCAACACCTAAAAATACAATTGCGAATTACTTAAAACTTCTACCCAATCATGGCTGCTATCTCGTACCTCCTGGATTAAATGACATTATGTCCAAAATTCTGTGCAGATTCTTCAGTGCGACAGAAAGATTCCAGAGTTCAAAATAAATGTCTGTTTTTTTTTTCAATTGGAAACAAATTGCATCAAATCCTTTCCTTGAATTTTTTTGTGACTGTCTGCATACAACGTGTGAGTCCCGAGTGACGAAATGTAACGACTACGTTACGTGTCTGTCACGCCTCAGTTTGAGTTAATTTTATTTGCCGATCTGTCACATTGAAGTTTGATGCATCATTTTCATTGGTCAATCCAGCTTAAGTTTGACATATTTTCAGAAGCTGTCTGTCACAGTTAAGTTTTAAATATCATTTACATTTGGCTGTCATACTTAAGATGTAAATATTATTTTCGTCGGTCTATCATGCTTCAGTTTGATCTATTTTCATTGGTTGATATGCTACGCTTAAGTTTGAAATATAATTTTCATTAATACTTCACATTTAACTTTGAAAAATATTTTGCTGAGCTGTTACACTAAAGTTTGAAATAACATTTAATCGCTAAACGTTTTCAGTGAATTACCGTATCTTAAAAACACCAATACTTGAATACTTCTGTCGGTCGGTTCGTCACGTCAACATAAATTGAATGAAGGTATTTTACTTACATCCGTACCTAAGGGATTCGGTCGGTTGGTCGATCACGCTATTCTAAATACTATGGATGTAACTTAATTTAGATGCGCCCAAGCACCCTTGAACAAAGTATACATCAGTTGGTATGTCATGTTTAAATTTAACGGAAGCATCTTAAAGGAACCTTGTCTTGTTTTTAATAACTTAATAGTAACTATGTTTCCACGAAATGAATTTGGAGTTAATCTTATTAATAAATGTTTTGCCAAATATGAAGTTTATTTTCTAAATTTATCAATTTTTATTTATATTATTTTTTTTATTCATCTCATCCTAATTCAAAACGTTTCTTGCGGAAAATTGGTTTCCTATTATAACGCCAAGAAGACGATTCTTGCTAAAACTATTTGATGGCGCGGTGTTCACTTTTCTATCTCTTTTATTATATAAAAGTCACTTCACGTGTGTGTGTGTGTGTGTGTGTGTGAGAGTTCCTTCCTCATAGATTCTGAAACGGCTGAGCCTATCTTTTGCAAATTTTACACAAAGGCAATTTATATATCTGGCAATGTTCTTAGATATGTCTTATACCGAAATTCATCCGGTAAGTATCGAAAATCGAAAAATATCCGATCTTAAAAGAAGTCTTTCTTCTCTTATAGATAAAAAAAAAGAATTTTTACTGAAGAATATTTTATATTTCATCAGATATTTTTCAATTTTCGATACTTATCGGATGAATTTCTGTACAAAACATATCTAAGAACACTATCAGACATATAAATTAGCTTTGAATGAAATTTACAAAAGATAGGCTTAGCCGTTTTGGAACCCAGGAGGAAAGAACTGGAACACACACAATGTTACTATTATATAATAATGGAGATAGAAATGTAGTGCCTAGTTATATTTATATAGACTATATATTACCTAGTTATATTTATATAGTGTATGTATTACCTCTTTTTTTACACGCTGGTCACCACTTATCAAGGCCCGGAAGCCACTCAGGGATAAGGGTTATTGCAAGTACAGTACGTTAGTGTGGAGATTTGATGAAGTGTTTACTTAAGGGGGCGGTTCATTAGGAATTTGTTAACGTTGGACTTGAAGACATCCAGGTTGTAATCAGGTGGGAAGCAGGCAGACGGAACAGAGTTCCACTGGCGTGCAGTTCTAAGAAAGAAGCTTTGTTCATGGAATCCACGTTTTGATTTAGGCACAGATAAAGAGTGGGGGAAATGTTTCACAGTTGATTCAGCTAGACCTTGTTATAAAGGCGAACTTCGATCTCGTGAGATTGGCCATGTGAACTCGTTCCTATGTTGACCTTTTACTCTTTTCTTATAAATGTTCGTCTTTCTATCTATATCGCTAACGTCACCCACATTCCCTCAATTCTCCGTTGTTTCTAACCACGAAGATAATCCTTTTTGAGCCTATCTATTTAAAGAATTTCACGTATTTACAAAATCATAGTAAACGTTTCGATCTTCTTTGAAATTTCATTCGTTTGCCGACTCACGATAAAATTTCTGCCCCAAATCCATTGACAGATGTTATAAAAGTTTTCCAACGAACTGAGTTTTACTAATTTGTTAAAAGAAAAAAAATCATGGCCATAGTATGCTATAGCACGTCACCCAAGAGAATGTCTGCAGCTTCGATCTGTTATCTTTACGTTCGCTAATCGTGCTTTGTTGCTCTTTGTCGTTGCAGTTCATTGAACGCGTTCAGTCTTGTAAATTATAAGTTTTTCTTTTAGTTTTTAGTTCACACAAAACACAAATAAAACATTTACAATCATTATTTTTTTTAGCTTTAATAGTTTTCCATTGTTTATTAATGAACGTGAAAACACGATAATCATATTTGGTTGTCAGTTGTCCCTTGTTTTAGTAAATAGACTAATGCTCAAATCTCTGCGAAGGATTGTATTTATGATTGAATATTCATGTCCGACTGGCTGCGAAATTCCCTGGTTTGTTGGTGTCTATCTTTGTCTTTCAATTTTTACCCGTTGCTATGCTCTTGTTTTCTGACTTTTTATGTATGTCTAGTTATCTATCTGTAGGTATTTAATAATTATTATAGTAAAAAAATAATTATGGCAGCCCCTTTAAGAAATTCGTTTCTTATCGTTGAGCACTTTCAGTTGAATTAAAGTCGGTCGATTTAGCTCTTATGCATAGATCATCGTATAACGATTAGATCACTGTCTGGCTGACGTACATGAACATTTAAAATTAAAATGTTTAAATTAAACGTTATTTCACGCGGTTAATGGTAGCCGAATGGATTAGGTCTTCGCTAACCGAGCCAGAGATGTCTCGTGTTGCGGGGTTCAAATCGTTCGACTGGTATTAATCGTGACACCCTGCACTGAAGATTCCCGAAAGGATGAAACACTAGTGTCTGTAGGTATTTAATTATTATAGTAAAAAGAAATAATCATCTATATATATATATATATATATATATATATATATATATGTATATATATATATATTTATATATATATATATATTTATATATATATATATAACTACTTCATTTACTTACATAAAATTAATATACGAAAGTATAGATTTATGCGTAAACTTTACGTATTTACTTCAAAAGTGCTCAATACGTAGGTAGAGCTAGTTAGTAATTTATAATTATGCGCGAATTCTGTGGTTGTTTCTTGTTTTTTTTATATATGTTGAGGATTTTAGTTAGCCAATCAGCTTTTTAGTATCCACCGCGCCCCTTCCTATCAGCCAATGGGCATGCATTTTATCGAACAAAGGGGCGCGGTGGATACTAGAAAGCTGATTGGCTAACTAAAATCCTCAACATATATAAAAAACAAGAAAAAACACAGAATTCGCGCATAAGCCTGACGAATCCTATAGTGGATGAAACGCAGAATATTCAGTGTGGCTTAATCGCCATATATATTTTATAAATTACTATATATATATATATATATATATATATATATATATATATATATATATATATATATATATATAACGACGTCCAACGAGTGATGTCACCAGATTTGTCCGCTTTGAGTCTCAATTGACCGCTGGGACTGCGCCGTTTCTTTGTCGAGGGTCCTGCTCGACGAGAGGATCCGGTCGGACAAGTTGTTTCTCTCTTCACGTTGCTTTTGATAGAGTGTGCAATCTGTTAAGCCCTGGTCTCCCAAGTCGACGTCACTGGAATGTAGAAGTTATTTCAAGCCCAAAGAAGAAAAGAATAACAAGTTGATAACTGAAATTATTGTATAAAAAAAAATGGATGATTATTCACTTAAAGTTACAAAAGTCTTATCATTCACAAACTTCTAACTCAAGAGGCATGTCGACCCTAAGTCTGAGGGTTTATCTCTTCAGAGTGAACTCAGTGGCTTGAAACCAAGTGAGACTTAAGGATTTTCTTTTGCTTTGAATGTGTGTCCTCGAGACTATTTTTTTACATTTTACGATATTGGGAATCGAGTGAGATTGACCACGCCTCCAAATCCACAGAAAAATCTCAGGCAGTTTTTTTTAAATTCTCAAGCTCTGAAAATTTTTTTCCAATTCTTCTTCCTCAAATCTGTATCTCTGACCACCACTCTCAACAGGAGGGTCCCATTGCCTTTACCCTTCATTAGGTCTCTACCTTCAACCATCACTCACGTTGCATAATAAATGTTTTTTTTTCCAAATGCTATTTCGTATAAAAAAGAAATAAATAAGTTGGTTATCTTGTTTTTCCTATTCGAAGAAACTCATATATGGCCTATATTTCTGGCGACTCACAAGCAAAATGGACCACCTTAAGAAATTACGTTAACTGTTTTTCTTAACCAGTGTCGCATAGAGATGAGACTTGTCAAATTGCCAAAAGGCGGCATTTATGATATTTTTTTGAAAATATATTTATAACCCAAGGCGCCAACTTTTTCATCTAATTTGTTTTAATGGCTGTTGGTTTCATCCAAATTATCATGGAAGAAAATAGATTTCTCCTTTGTCGATTCATTATATTCATAAATAATTGTATGTGTATTAAATCAACAGAATAACAACCTTTCTTAAGAAAGCTCTTCCTTTCCACCACCACCACCACCACCACCACCACCACCACCACCACCATCACCTAACGACACTGTCACATATAGATTAATCTTGCTTTACCTAACAATTGACACCAGCAAACAGTTCTCGTATTTTTCGTCTGCAGTACAAAAAAAAAAAATCCTGATCAAAATTTTGATATATGCTATTTCTTACCATCATCAGAACATGTTTTGCATTGTTTATACTTGGGAATTTTATTTATTTATAAAATTGCCATAAACTGTTTAATCTGATGATTGACTTTATAAAAAGTTCGAACAGAATTGCGCTTTACTAATGCTATAACAAAATATATTGCTCTAAGTCTTTTCTTCGTCTTCTTCAGAAAACCGTATGACTAATTTAAACGTCTTTCCTTGTAGTGTTATGTACGCATTATACGTAATCAGTGCATTAGGGGGTACTTCTTTTGCTATGTCAATCTCTTGTGCAGCTTGTGCAAGACGATCTTATTGAACTTATTCAGTCGCCAAAACACTAAACACTTAATACAAGAAGCGTTTGTCTTTGCTCTTAAAGATAAATCTCACAAGAGATTCCAGTATTCTTCTAAACATCCTTCAGGCAGTGATTGTAGGACTTCTTCAGTGTCTGCTTAGGCTGATAATTAAATACAAATTTATCATTAAATAGCCGCTCATATTACAAAAGTACAAGGTTCGCAGATTAAGGCAACCGTTTCAATATGATAATATATTTGAAGGACTTAAGATGTTTTTATAGGTGAATGCTTTCGAAAAGTGCAGTGTCCGACCACAAGTGCATCTATTAAATAATTCATTGTAATGTGTACTTACCTTTGATAGTGAGAACTCTCCCATCACAAACTAGGAAACGATTAGCTAGGAAATAAATAATAATATGAAAGAACCCATTGCGCTGCACACTGGCGCCTTGATTGTTGCTAACTTTCTGTGTAATCTGATAGCAATGGACAAATGCGCTTTGGAATGGGCGAGTTTGGCCAGTGTTCGATGAAAGACACCCAGCCATTTATGATTTACGGACGAGAGTATATATATTTTGATGACTAACTGTTCGAAGAGAACAAACTGCGAGGGAAATTGAGGCAGATCGAAACGAGTCATGGCTGATATCTAGGACTTATGAGATGTAATTGGATGTTTTTTTTTTTAAATGAAAACACCTTCATTGTTATGTGTCCTTTTATGCCTATCACAACCACACCAAAACATACCAGTAAAAACATTAGTTACTAAAAGAGATATAGGGAACATAAGAATTGAGGAGTATTAAGCTCAACATAGATAACTTACTGATAGGACTCCAAACACACATACACGCTTCTGTTAGATATGCCATGTTTATGCCTGTGTTTTTTTTGTTTTTATTTGTGTATCCAAATTATAAACTTTCAGAATAAGATGACGAAAAAGAAAATTAGGGCATGGGTACATACACAGTTTTTATACTGGCCCACATTAGGTTGGAACTAAAAATGTTAATTTAATTCGTGTCCCCCTTTTGGGGAGCTATATATCCTTTATACGGTATAATCACTTTGACACACCGGTTCTCGCTAGATCATTAAAGTTAAGCAACGATTAGCCTGATCAGTACCAGATGGAAACTATTTGGGAATACAAAGGCGCTGTATAGGGTGGCGGTGTGGAAGCATTTACACCATCAAGAGCAGCCAGGTGCCTTCTTTCCTGCTTCCGTTTTTCATCCAGTGGGAGAATATTGGACAAGCTGAATATTCATTTAGCCCTCCCCTCCGATCAAAGTACGTAAAGTCACAGCAGGCAGATGATGGATAAACTGCTGAGATATCTGATTTTCGGAATTGGTCAACTCTTTATTGTTAGGCAAATGATACTGATTGAGGTACACTGGCTAAGACTACTCGCTCTGTATAAGAACTGATCCTATAGCAAGTAATTGCAATCTTACTATATGTACTATACTGCAAAGAACATCATGGTGAAACGCCCGAATACAGAGCGAACTAATGAGCCTAATCACTGATATCTACGCAAAAAGACCTGACATATGAAGATATATCTCCACATGCAATAAACGTGTTTAACTTTGCTCTTGCGACGGGCTTTGTAATTGTGTAAGGATGAAAATGCTATTTCAAACTGATGCATGCTTGATGAACCATGCTCATCGATGTCTGCGCAAACAGACCTGAAAAACGAAGAAGAAAAGTAAGATATAAAAAAGCGGGTGTTTAACTTTGCTATCACGGACAGTAAATATGGGCTTTGTAATTGTGTCAGGATAAAAATGCTATTTCAAACTGATGGATGACCGACCAAGCCTCTTAACGAATAACGTGTACATATCTGCAATTGAAAGAGACATAAAAAAATACGAAATTACAAGAAAAAGTAAAAGGATATGAATGCGCGTTTCATACTATTAGCATTCAATCAACAATTTCAATTACGAAATGTAATGTTTTGCGCTGCCTGTGTCTCAGCTTAACTGGCCGCCATGTTTTTTTTTCTTCTTTAATTTTTCAACTTCTGACGGTTTCTTATCTCTTTTCAACGCCGTCTTTATTTCATTCGCTTTTTTATCAATTCGTAATAATTTTGCGTCTTTTTGGTTTTGTTTTATTTCATCGTCTGATATTTTTTATATTCAATTTTTTTTTGTTTCGTTTCTTTTGCGTTTGCTATAAAGATGTTAACGAACGCGGCGTTCGCTAGTTTAAAACGTCTACACTTGCGCCATAAGTTAGTACAAGTGTCCGCCCAGCATGTACGTACTTCTCACGCATGGTTTGTCCTGTCGACGGAACCGCGAATTTGCTTATAGTAATCCCATGCAGAAGGGTACCCAGTCCCCTAAAACAGGACAACCAGGTGGCTGTGTTTGACGACCTGCGATTCCGTAAGACGTGATCCTAGTACTTAAGCTAATCAGCTATTCAACTATTCTCCGGTTCTTACTTCGGCTAGACAGGTCGTCGTCGATGCACGATCCAATCAATTTTTTATTTTTATTTTTTTTATTTTTATTTTTTTACATGGTGGTCACCACTTATCAAGGCTCGGAAGCCACTCAGGGATAAGGGTTATTGCAAGTACAGTACGTTAGTGTGGAGATTTGATGAAGTGTTTACTTAAGGGGGCGGTTCATTAGGAATTTGTTAACGTTGGACTTGAAGACATCCAAGTTGTAGTCAGGTGGGAAGCAGGCAGACGGAACAGAGTTCCACAGGCGTGCAGTTCTAAGAAAGAAGCTTTGTTCATGGGATCCACGTTTTGATTTAGGCACAAATAAAAGTGGGGGAAATTTTTGACAGTGGATTCAGCTAGACGGGTGTTTTTCGTGAAAGATTGGCGACGGGGGACCAGAGATTGGAGTTCATACGAGCACCTGCCATGGAAATAACGATAAAACGTATAGGCTCGCAACGTCTCTTCTGTGGGAGAGAGGTTGCAGGGTAGAGAAAAGGGCATCCCCCACTAAGCCACAAAGTCTATTTTGTACTCTGTCAAAGCAGGATAGGCTGTTTTTAGCAGCTCCTGCCCAGATATGGCAGCAGTATTCCATCCTTGGACGTACTTAGCTTTTATATAGATAGAAAATTGCATCAGTAGTGAGATATCTTCTGGAGCGGTAGAAGGATCCCACTATCTTTCCAGCGACCTTGGCAACAGACTTGATGTACGTGTTCCATTTCAGATCAGGAGTAAAGGACAAACCCAGAAGCTTGTCAAAACACGAGGCTTCTCCCAGACGAGAGCCATCCATTTCAATTGATGCCAGATGGGGATCAGAGCGTTGATAATGTAAAGATAGGAGTTTGATTTTAGATGCATTAAAGGTAACCAGCCACGACTTCCCCCACTGAACCACGTGCTCGAGATCAGAGGAGAGAGAATCAGAGAACTTTGTCATTTACAGCCTTTGATGTGTTGCCGTAGATGGTCGTGTCATCAACATAAATATCAACGAATGATTTAAGTATGTGCTTAGGGAGGTCATTGATGTAGATCAGGAAGAGAGTTGGGCCCAGGATTGACCCTTGAGGGACTCCAGCATTAATACTGCAGGCCTCTCGACTACTACTCTTATGAGCCTATCGGAGAGAAATGATTTAATGATTGAAAAAACATTTCCAGTTATATCGTAGCTGGAAATCTTGTGAAGTAGGCCCTTATGCCATACCTTGTCGAAGGCCTTTGATATGCCAAGAGCAATTGCCCTAGAAAGGAAACCTTTGTCAAGAGATTCACTAATCCTGTGAGATATAACCGTCAGCACATCTGCGGTAGGTCTTACAGAACGGAAACCATATTGTGTGTCACTAAGAAGGTTATTCCTGCTGAGGTGGTTGACTATTTCTCTATTTTATATGGATTCCAGCAACTTACTCATAACACACAGGAGGCTTATTGGTCTGTACTGAGAGGGAGATGACTTATCACCTGAATCCTTAAATACAGGGAATACTGATGAGGTTTTCCAGGGAGTCGGAAAGCACTTCTCCTTAAGGCAACGCTTAAACAGTTTCGTAAGTATGGGAGCAAGTTCTGGTTGAAGCTTTTTTAACACTATAATTGGGATGCCGTCAGGGCCAGTTGCTTTACTGGAATCAAGGTTCTTGATTAGCTTGGCGACCTCATGCACGGATATTTGTATGTAACCTAGCGTGTTCTGTGTTATAGGAGGAAATATGGGGAATTGATAGCCTTCGTCGCATAGGGTAGAATTAGCTGCAAAGTTCTTGGCAAATAGTTTGGCCTTGTCTGATGCTGACGAGATGACCTCTGGTCCATTGATAATGGTTGGGATAGAACACACACTTCTGTTCAAGATCCTATTTGTTATTTGCCAAAACTGGTGGGAACCAAGCCGCTGATCAGCTACTTTGGATTTAACAGACTGGGCATATAGCTCTCTTGCATTTTTTGTTACTCTTTTACAGTGGTTGCTGGCGTTCCTGAAAGCAGCTTTAGTCTCAGTGCATCTATTACGTTGGTAGTTATGGAAAAAGTGATTTCTGTGCACGATAGCAGCAGCACATTCTGGGGAGAACCATAGCTGGCTGTAAGGTTTTTGTTGGAATATTTTAGATGGTATGAATTGGTCTATGCCTACAATTAACCATTCAGTTAGATCTGATACTATAGAGGACACATCCTTTTTAAACATAGAATGCAGAGGTAAATCAGATATGAAGGTACGGAAATTGTCCCAGTCAGCCATAGAGTATCGGTATACAGTACGGTGAAGGGGTACGTCTGGGGACTTATTATATTTCATTTTTATCTTAACTGATATGACGGAGTGGTCGGAGGATCCTAGAGGAGAATGAACGGAACATGAACATAGCTCAGGGGAAGTTGAGAGAAAAAGGTCTAGGAGGTTTGCATATTGACCAGTAGTATCGGGCACACGGGTGGGTTCGCGAACAATCTGGGTGAGGTCATAAGCAATGGCAAAATCATGACAAAACCTCCCCTCATCGTCTGTCTTATTTGAATGGGTCAGCCATTCCATGTTATGGACGTTGAAGTCACCACAGATGTGGATGTTAGCCGAGGGATGTGCAGACAGGATGTGGTTTATTTTCTCAGATATACTCTTAAAGATAGTAACTCTGCTGTGATGGGGCCGATAGGGTGCAAATATAAATGCAGTGGTGTAAGCAAGTGCAACCCGGAAGCACATATAGGGTAAATTAGGATCTTCTCTAGAGATATCCCTGCCACACGGGAAGCCATCTTTAATGTAGGCACATATTCCATGCCCATGGCGATCTTGGGGGTCAGATTTAGCTAATTTAATTATGAACTCATCTAGGGAAGTGGTCGGCCCTATTCCAGTTTCACTTAGAAAGAATATGCCCGGTTTCGTCTCCTGTAATTGGGTTTTAACCTCTGGAAGGTTGGAACGTAGACCCCTGATGTTGGAGAAGGAGACATGGTAGTAAGAAGATGGGGTTCTAGGTTTATTCGAGTTTTTTTTTTCTGGAGATAATTCATGGTGAGGTTTTGGGATTTGTGGAACAGGTCGGCATACTTGGTTAGAGCAGTACAGAGAGGGAAAGTAAGAGAGAAAAAGACAGGAATTTTTTTTTGTAGCACATGAAAAGGTAAAGCCGTAGCAATTACCCACTAGTATGGCATCGAGAGGCCCCACCAGAGATTACTGCATGGTCCAGAATCCATTCACCAAATGGCAATACAGCAGTCCCAGTACTTTGTGCCTGCTGATAGGACAGCCTCCTTAGTGGTTAATCCAAGGTTCAGGTCCCTGATTATCAGGCGGATAACGTCAGCCCAGACAAAACGTTTACCTCCAGCACCCTTACTAGTGACATGGCCACAAGCATAGACATAGAGATAGAAAATTTCCGATATCTCAGACTACTGTTCACCAAGTACTACCGACCTTTAAAGCAGCTTTTTTTTCACCCTTTGTCAGAAAAATCACTCATTTGAATGAGGACCGAGGGACAAAAAGGAGAAGCGAGAGTTACTTGAGCTGCCGCTAACACATCCACTGTATTATCTACTCTCCATTTAAAAAAAAAGGGAGGGAGGAGGGGAATGGGTACAAGTGACTTATTAATATCTAAGTAGTAGAGTCCGGTGCTAAATTATCAATTCAGGACACTTTTGATGATAATCTCCCCTTCCATATTAATGGGTGGAAGTTTTTTTTTATCAATTTGTAAAGTCGGCTTAATATTAATTTACATTTGAGTTTAGATAACTATTCAAGGTTTTAATTTAGGAGGTTCGTTTTCATAGGTGACTTACTTTGCTAATGTCACTGTATTATATTTCGAATATAATTAAAAATAAGACTAACTATATTAGATGGTTTGATTGGCTAGCCAGGAAGCAAGCATTTCCAATATAAGCAAGCTTGCAGTAATAGTATATATTAAGTATATTACTTAAATAAAGTCCTAACTTTATCTACTGTAATAGAGAAAATAATTCCCGGCATTTTTTTTTATCGCTAGTTTACTTTGTAGCATGACAATTGGCTTGTCACGTCATACCTTAATATCGATAAGCTTATCCTGAACCGTATTATTCAATATGAGCCTTCAAAAAACATTTCTTCTTTTTATCTTTCTCTTCCATATAGATACTAGAAAGCAGTATCTGATGGTCAATCACGTTGAGAACAAAAATTACCAATGCCAAAGAGTAACGTTTTTTTTTCACGTAGGAGTTACTACTTATCAAGTCCGGAAGGCCACTCGAGGATAAGAGTTCATGTATATAAGATGGTCACTGAGATGTCAGTTTAGTGATCGGTGGTGGTGGATGTTGGGTAGAATATGATTATTTAAAGCGGCTAGACATCAAGAATTTGTTTACATTGGATTTGAAGACGACCATGATGTAGTCAGCTGTAAGTCAATCCGAGTTCCGCAGGTTGGCAGTTCTAGGAAAGAAGCATTGTTCATGGGATCTGCGTTCAGATTTAAGGAGTGATAGAGACTTGGGGACATTTTTGGTAGTGATTGTAACTAGACGAGTGTTTTGTGAAAGTTTGGTGCGGGGAGACCATAGATTGAAGCTTACATTGATAATAACAACAGAAAAGAAACAGGCTACAACGTCTCTTCTGTAAGAAAGAGGTTGTAAGAAGCGAAAATAAAAGGCATCGCGTACCAGCGTTTGAAGTCGGTTTTGAACTCTGTCAAGTCAGGATAGAATGCCACAAGTAACTCCTTCTAGGATGGCACGACATTACTCGATTTTGAGGCGTATTTCACTCATATAAGTTGAGGATCACGTCATGCGTAGGGTACCTTCTGGAGTGGTAGAATAACGCAACCATTTTTTCCAGCGACCTTGGCAATAAAAGTAATGTTTTTTTTTTCTCGGTATAATGTCTTTCATGGAGTAATCTTTTCTAGGAGTAATGCTTCTCTCTCTCTCTCTCTCTCTCTCTCTCTTCCTTTCTCTCTTCCTCTGAGTAGAATTCCCTTTCAGAAGCAATGCCCCCACTGTCACTGTAAAGTTTCCTTCTAAGAGAAATGTATTCTGGTTATCTACGAGTAATATATTTTAGGAATATACATTATTCCCATTAGCTATGGAATTATATCTGACAACTTTATTCCAAACAAAACTAATGCTCCAGCTCTATGCTTTGAGGGAGTTTGAATATTTACCAAGTAATGATGTTAGTATTCTCAAAGATATATGTTTGCAAAAGCAATGCATTCTAAAAGAAATATAGTCTAAGAATATAAAATTATTATCCTAAACTTTATACAACGTTACGTTTCAGAATTTTTGAGATGAGGATTGGTTATTCGTATTATTTGGATTCATCGGACTACTGTTCTCATCTTGAGTGTCATTTTCACAACGTTTCGCTCGATATAAACTCCGATCTTCTTCAGGTGTATATTGTCGAACTCTGGAATGTTTCTGTCGAACTCGGAGATTTGGACGGGATTTTCACAAGGACCCGTGGCGCAGTGGTTAGAGTAGTTAGAAAAATCAATTGTAAGACTAATATTCTCATGGAGGCTGAAGGTTCAATCCTCAGTGTGGGCGACCGAAAAATACAATTGCGAATTACTTCTCTATCCAATCATGGCTGATGGAACGAGAGCATGCTACCCCCGTGAAGTAAATAAACAGATCCGTTCGAAATTCCGCCAAAATTCCTGAGTTCGACAGAATCATTCCCGAGTTCGACAAGATATCAGGTTGGTGCAAAAAGAATTTTTTTTTTTATATATATATAACGTAAAGAACGACATTATTTTTGCACCAACCTAATACACCTGAAGAAGGTTGGAGGCTACATCGACCGAAACGTTGTGAAAATGACACTCAAGATAAGAAGAGTAGTCTGATGAATCCATATAATACGTTTATAGCACATTAAATAACCCAACTTATTGATATGATATAACAAAACCAAACCAAACATGATGCGCACAAGGCAATGATCGTCATCATTATCATATCGTATGAATCCGAAGATTCCATTGTTGGCATTGTTTCACCGATATATTTATAGTCAAAATTCTTTCTAGAAAGACATTGGGTACTTACGGGAGGGTCTACGTTAAGGTTGCCAACATCCTAAGTAAAAGTGATTTTTGTCGAAAAAACTGGATTCGAACTTAGGGCACCCAGGCCGTTAGTCTGTGTCGTTAACGACTAGATCACCGTAAACTCCCGTAAATGAAGATGGGAATAAAAAACAAGCGGCCTGACGGAAGAGCCAGGTTGGCTTCTAAAATACACCCAGAAGCCCTGTCGGCATTCCCCGGTAGAGACACCTCAGACAAATTGTAATAAACCAGCTCTAGTCTAAAGAAAGTATGCAAACCTGAAAAGGTTGACCTAGCACTACCTATTATATATATATATAAAAGAAATTGCCTGTCTCTGTGTGCCTCTGTGTGTACATTTCCCTACCAAACTACTCTGTCAATTTTCAGTCTACAGATTTTTGATTTAACATAAGGGGTATTGAGATTTGGGAAAATCTTTGAAATCGGTTTTCGGCCAGAAATTTTGCTGGCAAGGGGTCAAAGTTTAACGATTTGACCTTTGAAATCTCTACCAAACTCCTCCAGCAGTTTTGGATCTAAACACTTGTAATTTTAGATGTAGGTTATTTGGATATAGGTCAAACGTTTTAATTTGATTTCAGCCCAAAACAATAAATGTTAAAAGGGTCAAAATTGGGGTCAAAGTTTAAAAAAAATTACCTCTGCGGTCTCTACCAAACTACTCAGCCAATTTTTGGTCTAAACATTTGAAATTTTACATAAAGTGTATTCAGACATAGGGCAAGCTTTTTAATCGGTTTCTGGTCGAAAATTTGGCTGCCAAGGGGTCAGAGTTCAAAAGATTTTACCATGGTGGTATCTAGCAAACTATTCAGCCAATTTTGGGTCTAAACATTTGAAATTTTACATAAAGGGTATTCAGACATGCAGCAAGCTTTTTAAATCAGCTCTTGGGCGAAAATTTGTCTGCCAAGAGGTCAACGTTGAAAGAGTTGACCTTTGCAGGCTTTAATAAATTCCTCCGCTAATTTTGAGTCTAAACACTTGAAATTTTAGATGTAGGTTACCTGGACATGACACGAGTCAAACTTTTTAATATATATATATATATATATATATATATATATATACATGTGCACATAAAGTTATGGACAGTACATAGGGCTTGAGATAAGCCGGGCTGAACTGCTAGTATAAATACAGTAGAACCCCGGGATACGGTGTCCCTTGGATACTGTTTTTTTTTCAGGTTATAATGTGGAATAGAATGTTTTGCTCTACCCTTACGTTGTCAAGTGAATGACTGCAATGTTATGACTAACTTCCATTCATGTTGATGATTTGCGAATGAATCGGAGATGTTACCTTTTCTTTAAATGTTACAAGTTGAGATAGTGTCAGCTGGCGAAAACTTCAATGAAAAACTGTTTTCCTCATCTTTTGCGACGTGAAATTCTTCGCGAGGATACTTGAATAAATTTGGTAATATTGTCAGTACGCTCTTCATATCTCTTGAAAGAGGTCCACATCTGCTGGCTTATTCCTCCCGATCGGCTGTTTTAATCGGTTTTCCCGTTCATCGGAATGGAAGCCTTAGAGTCTTGTCTTTATATTAAAAACCAAACGGTGCTTCGTTTATGCTGATCAATATTATGCTTTTTTTTTTTCGTATCAAGCAAAAATAAAGTCAAACATTACGAAACGGTAAACAGAAAATAAAACTCGGGATTTTATTGTTCGAGATTGAAGGAAATCAATATCGAGTTTAGAGAATTGAAGTTAGTTGGGCGTCAATGTTTAGGAGATGGATGAGAAAAATATATATATATATATATATATATATATATATATATATATATAAAGACGACGACGAAACAAGATAAGCAGAGAGAGAGAGAGAGAGAGAAAGAGAGAGAGAGAGAGAAAGAGAGAGAAGAAATACACACACACAATATATATATATATATATATATATATATATATATATACGAGGGGCGTGCAATAAGTAATGCCCCTGACCCACTTCCAGTTGTCTGATCTAGCTGAAATTTTGCAAGTGCAATGATTTATATCTCTACGGGTTATTTGGCAAATTACAGCTCTGAACTAATTGTGGTTTCTGTTTTACAGGTGTTTGAACTGAGTCAAGTGTGAAATGGAGTCTGTTGAATGTCGAGCAGTGATCCGGTTTTTGTATTTGAAAAGAACGCACACCACAGGAGACTTTTGATGAAATGAAAGAAACTTATGGTGATTAAGTCCCATCATATGACCTTGTAAAACGCTGGCATCCTGAATTCAAACATGGCCGGAAGTCTGTGGAAACAGGTCCCAGATCTGGTCGCCCCCCTTCTGACATTTATGAGGCATCTGCCCGTTAAGTTGAGGCTGCCATTTTGGAAGATCAGCGTATTACTATTCGCCAAATTGCCCAAGATGTCAAGATTAGTACAGGGTCTGTGGAAACTATCATTCATGACCATTTGCATATGCATAAGGTGTCTGCTAGATGGATTCCCATGTTACTCACACCATTACAGAAGCGAGAACGCGTCGAGTGCTCGAGGATAAATTTGGAGATGTGTCAAGAAGATGAGTCAAAGTTTTTCAAAAGACTGATTATACAGGATGAAACCTGGGTCCATCATTATGATCCAGAGACCAAAGCCCAGTCAATGCAGTGGAAGCACTTGGACTCACCACCTCCAAAGAAGTCAAGGGTGCAGCTCTCCGCTGACAAGGTCATGCTCACAGAGTTCTGGGACCAGGACGGAGTAGTGATGACAGATTTCCTGGCAAAGGGTACCACAATTACAGGAGCCTATTATGCTTCACTTTTGAGGAAATTAAGGGAAGCTATCAAAATCAAGAGGCGAGGCAAGATCAGCAAAGGTACTCTCCTCCTGCAGGACAACGCTCCGGTTCACAACTCGCATGTCGCCAAACATGTGGTTATGAAATAATCACCCATCCTCCCTTCTCTCCTGACCTTGCACCCTCTGACTTTCACCTCTTCCCAGCCATGAAGTTGTTTTTAAAAGGAAAGCGTTTCTCAGATGATGCAGCCTTGATTTCTGGAGTCACGTCGTGGTTGGAGGACTAATCTGGGGTGTTCTACAAAAACGGTCTCCAGAGCTGCATCAAACGATGGGGGAAATGCATAACTCTGGGTGGTTCCTATGTAGAGAAAGACTAATAACTGTGCCAAGTTTCGTTGCTCTACTGCTATGGGAAGTGGATCAGGGGCATTACTTATTGCACGCTCCTCGTATATATATATATACATGCATATATATATACATATATATAGAGAGAGCGAAAAATAGAGAGGAAGACAAAGAAAGATAGATAGAGAGTGACGGAATGATAGATAGATAGATAAAGAGGGATAAAGAATGATAAGGAGATAAATGGAGAGAGAGCAATAGAGATAGATATATATATACATATATATAGACAGTGAGAGAAAGATAGAAAGAGAAAGAGAAAGGGAAAGATAGATAAATAGAGAGGGAGAGAATAAGAAATAAATGAAGAGAGAGCGAGGGAAAGATAGATAGATGAAGAGAGAGAGAAAAAGAGAAAAAGACAGATAAACAGGGAGAGGGGGGAATAGATAAATAGAGAGAGAAAGATAGATGAATAGGGAGAGTAAAAGATAGATAGATAAATAGAGAGATAGCGCGCGCGCGCGTGTGTGTGTGTAAAAGAGAGAGCGGTAGATGGATAAATAAAGAGAGAGAGAGAGAGAGAGAGAGTGAAAAAGAAAGAGAGATAAAATATATATAGAGAAAATTGTTCGGAAAATCGTGACAGGGAAAATAACAGAATGAAAAAGGTGAGGAAATGATAGAAATAGAAATTTGAATACAGGGTAGAACGATAAAATTGTTGCCCTAGAAAAGACGACACGATTTCATTTCCGTTTGATGAAAATCGTTTTTATTATCAATTTTTTTTTTATTGTAGACTATCTACTAGTTGTTCAGTTGCGTACAAATCCCAAGAGCGGTAGTAGCCTTCTATCATGCCTGAAAGTGACACAACGTTCAACGAGCGAGATCGGAGATGCGCCGCTGTACAGCTCGTGCTCTCTACCGATCCAAGTTATGACAAGAGGACCATTGCCAGTACCCTCAAAATGTATCGCTGGATTGCCACGAATAATAGGACGTACCCAGGGTGATGAAAACAAAGTTTCCAACCAGGGTTATGATCTTTGGTGTGGTTTCAAATGAGCGCTACATTATGCCACCTCATATTTTCGAAATCAGTTTAAAAGTCAACACCAAAGTATTCCTGGATTCTCTGAAGAGTTTGAAGATCCTTTGATGCAATCAGGTTGCCGCTAGCAAACTCTGGGTCTGGCAGCAAGACTCGACGCCGACGCACAATCCCAAAGAGACCAAGGCTTGGCTTCAGAAAGAATGCTATGACTTTGTACCCGTCTCTCCATACCCCTTCCTTGCCCGACCTGAACCCGCTGGACTACTTCGTTTGGTTATACGTCGAGAATATCACCAACATGACCTCTCACAACACCTAAGCTTGCCTGATCGCCGCCACCTGTTCTGCATTCGCTCAGCTTCCGCCGGCGCTTGTGAAAAATGCATGCTCCTAATTTTGGACCCATATCGAGATGGTGATTTAGGCTGAATGCGTCTACATTGAATAGATGTCAGCTCTACTACATAATCAAGTTACCTGAATTGATTTTTTCAATAAAAGTTTTAAAATAAAGCTGTAGTGTTGTTTTTTTAGGGCGACACTTTTATCGTTCCACTCTGTATAAAGAAATGTAAATAATGAGCGAGTGAACAAAACGAGATGAAAGAAAACAAAGAAATTTGTTTCAAAATGGAAGGTACAGCTGAAAAAAAAACGTCTAGAGGATATTTTATCTCTGATTGGTTTCATTTTTACATTTAACGGCATATCGATCCTTTTTGCATTATTCAATGCCGAAACGCATTATCAATTTTACAACAGTTGCATACGATTAATTCGGCACGGATTGATTCTTTAGCGATTGCCATACTCATACATTTACCGATATAATTTAACAAAATAATGCTTTTAGTATTAAGTAAAGATTAAAAACGATTAAAACAAAAGCATAAACCAAATCGAAATTTTCGAGAATGAAATGAGAGAAATCGATTTCTGGCAAAAGGAAATTGGTTTAAAGAATTTAAATTGAAGTAGATAATTATGTATCGGAAATGACACATCTACCGTATAAGATTGTGTCAGTTGAAATTTCTATTCAAGACATAAATAGCACGAAGATAATTCTGATAATCTTCCTGCTTTACTTGAGATGTACATAGTAAAGTACTAATTAGTTTTCATTCATCTTCTATTGACTTATTAAGTAAGTAAAATTATCTAAATTATATTACAAGCTATTTCGGCATGAAATAACAAATATAACTAACATAATTTTATAGAGTAAACTGAAAAATTTTCTGTTTTTCATTATTTGTGTTTTTTAAATGGAGTTACCACTTATTAAGGCCCGATGGCTATTCGAGAATAAGTGTTAATGAGTGTGCGCTAGTCGTTGGGACAACAGCGTAGTAATCGTTAGCAGTGGGAATTTTGTATAATTTGATTATTTAAGGGGAGGGCTCAACAAAAACTTGTTTACATTGGGCTTGAAGACAACCATATTGTAGTCAGTTGGAAAGCAGGTTATCAGAACAGAGTTCCACAGACGGACAGTTCTAAGAAAGAAGCTTTGTTCATGGAATCTACGTTTAGATTTATACACGGATAGTGGTTGTAGCTAGACGAGTGTTTTTGGTGAAAGTTTGACAAGGAGGGAATCATAGACTTGAGCTCAAACAATAACGATAGAACAGAGACAGGCTCGCAACGTCTCTTCTGTGGGAAAGAGGTTGAGGGAAGAGAAAAGGGCATCAGGCTTTGAAGCCGGTTTTGAACCATGTCAAGGCAGGATAAGACACTTTGATCAGCTTCTCCACTGGTGTGGCAACCGTACTGTAACCTTGGCTAATATTCAGGTAGAGCATAGCATCGGAATGAGACATCAATTAGAACGGTACAATGATCCAACCATTTTTCCGGCGACTTTGGCAATGGATTTGATGTTTACGTTTCATCAGATCTGGAGTTAAGGTCAGATCCAGAAGCTTATCAGAGCATGGTCCTTCCTAAAGACGACAGCCATTCATTTAAATTGGGGTCGGATGGAGGTCAGAGTATAGATGATGGAAAGAGAAAAGCTGAATTGAAAATCCAAATAATCCGGGGTTCGAACCATTCGGCCGGCAGAACAGTTTCAGTATCAATATCAATAAGTGCTAATATACGCGCGTGCACACACACACACACACACACACACACACACACACACACACACACACACACACACACACACACACACACACGGTGACAGTGTGTGTGAATATATATATATGTGTGTGTGTGTGCGTCCGTGTGTTTGTGTGTGTGTTTTATCGGCGGCAAATTTTAAATCGACAGCTCTATTTTCTATAATAATTGCAGATTTGTCAACTATCGGTTATTTTAAGTTCAGCTTGGTTTGGAAAGTTTCAGCACGAAGGAGCCACATCCTACACATCGAAATATGAAGACAATGATAAAATATATGGACCAAAAACAAAAACAAAAATATATTGATCCATTTGTATGGATAAATAGCATGCTTACATCTAGCTAATTATTTTGTATAGTTATATGCCTAGACAAACTTAATAGATAATAATTGTGTATAGCGTTGAAGTATATATATATATATATATATATATATATATATATATATATATATATATATATATATAGATAGATAGATAGATAAATAGATAGATAGACAGAAAAAAAAGAAGTTTTGAAATATAAGACAATGAAGCAACACAGACTGTTTCGAGTTTTATACTCACTAGGATTCGTCAGGCTATTCCACGGAATCAATGTTACTACGTCTTTTTATATGCAGACGTGATACTGGGTTTGCTAGTCAGCCAATCAGATTGCTAGTAATGTACCTATTTATCGTAACCAATGGGCGCGCAATTACCAGGCAAATGAAATGCAAAAATGTTCATTTCAACTGACCATCGGGCATATTTCTATTACATTTGCGTATGAGCAAATTTATTTATAGCTTGATATGGTTCAATTTTAACCTTGTTTTATTTATCTGTCGGTAGCTAAAACTAAGGAACGCGACAGGAGGGCTAAATGTTTTGGTTTCGATTCTAGCTTATGGCATTTGAGTATATATATATATATATATATATATATATATGTGTGTGTGTGTGTGTGTGTGCGTGTGTGTATGTATATATATATGTATATATATATATAAGTATAATATATATATATAATATTCACTCGAAAATTACATATATATATAATTATTTATATATAATATTCAATAGAAAATTGACTATAATTATAAATACGCACTTTGCACGAAATAAAATATATTTACGCGTATATATTGACCGAACAAGTATAAAATAAAATACAAGTGAAAAACATCTTTGCCCGCAAAAAAGGACAAAGAAACAGAAAAATTAGAGGTGAAGTTACTTTTGCCTGATAAACGCGCGCCGTTTATCTTCGATAAGTAAACGTGCGAATAATAAAGAATCTGAATAACTGACTAGCAAACCTAGAACCACTGTGGACACCTTCTGTTGATGAACCAAAAGCTTTCTCCAAGAGGAGGGAGAATAATATCCCGAATAGTGTGGCCGCCAGGACGCCACCTTGCTTGACACCACTTGTAATGCCAAAAGATGAAGATAGATATTCGACGTTGTGTGCTTGTGTGGAAGGATTTTAAGAGAGTTAGCAGTTTAGGTGGGCAGCCTATCTTAGGGTGGAGTTGAAACAGTCCATCTCGACTCACTAGATCGAACGCTTTTGTAAGGCCAATGAAGGCAATGTTTAGTGGCTTCTGCTGCTCTCTGCATTTTTCCTGCAATTAACGGATTGGGAAGATCACGTCTACTGTTCATCTCTCGGGTTTGAAGTAAATCTGGGATTCTGGGTATACCCTTTCTACTAATGGTAACAGGCGGCTAAGTAGCACACGTGCGAAGGCTTTATTCACCATATTCAGGAGTGAACTGCCCCTATAATTATTGCAATCACTTCGATCACCATTATCTTTTTAAGGTGATGATATAGGTGTATCAGAATTTTTGTAGGAATTTTTGACACCCCTAACAGAAAACTGCGAATAAAATATAAAAAACTCGTGATTTCTCTTTTAAAAGTGAGTTGCTTATTTTCTTTATGGAATATACTTCCAAAATAAACTATTAAAGTTGTATAAAAAGTAATAGAAATATTATTTTTTTTTATTTAAAAACAAAAACAGTAAGGAAATGAATTGAATTTTACGAGTTAAGTATTTTTCAATTTTTAAACTTTAAAAATCTGTCAAAATTTTCTATTGATTCTACTTTTACGATATTTTCAGGGTCAATGTGAAATTTTATGCTCTTTGCAATAACCCACACATAATATTTTAAACAAAAGTTTTTTTTTTTTAATTCACGCCCTCCATTTTGTAAATGTCTATTAAAAAGTAAATAATTAATTTACTCACCAACGTTTTATATATCACACATTGAAAATAAAAGATCAATAAATAATATATTAAAATTTAAAACAAACAAAAAAGAAGTGTTTTTTAAAAATTTACCTGTAAAGTCCAAAGTTTTAAACCCTTTTTTTTTTTTTTTAAAACACGCTGTTTTTTTAATGAAACTTTGGTTCTTGCTCCTTTAATTAAAAAAAAAATTAGGGTTTGAATTACATTTTTCGAGTAGTTATAAGCTTGGAAAGACAGGGGGTCGAATTATTCAATATATTTCACGCATTCGCAAGGTCAGTTTCTGACACACCTAGTGATGATCTTGGAATCCCGCGTGTCTTGAGGGATTAATCCCTCTCTCCGACACTCAATGAGAAGTTGGTGTAGTGGGTATATCAGGGTGTTTTTATAGTTTCAGCAAATCTGGGGTTATACCATGACTGTCTGCAGCCTTGCCTGGCTTCAGTGTGTTGATTACTTTATTGAGCCCCGTTGGTGTGGGCGCGGGCCAAGCTTGTAAATAGTTGGACGGAGTTAGGTCTCCTGGATGATATGTGGTGGGACTAAGATTTAACAGCCATACAGATCAGTGTAGTGTTCAACTAAGCGTTCCATTTGCTTCCCAGTATCTGTGATCATCTCTCCGTTCAGAATTTTTAAAGGTGCAGGTTTTGCTTTTGGTTTGGCCGAGAACTTTATTTATTCTTGGTACATGTCTTTGATGTTTCCAGTTTCCTAGTCTGATTGGATTTGCTCACTGAGCCTGAGTCAGTAGTCGTTTGCGCATAGTCTGGCAACGTTGTGAACATTTGATCTTGCTGTATGGATAGCCTGTAGGGAATTGGCAGATGGATGTTGCTTATCTGCTGGGACGGCTGATCGTTTAGCCTTGATGCAAAAGCACATACATACACACAGATACAAATGCACACACACATACATACATATGCACACACACATATATATATATAAATGCACACACATAATACATACACACATATGCACACACATAATACATACACACATAGATATATACATACATATACACACACATATATATACATACATATACACACACACATATATATGCGCGCACACACACATATATACGTACGCACACAAACAATATCTACACACATATATATGAACGCACACACATACACACATATATGTATGCACACACACATACACGCATATATATATGCACACACACATACACGCATATATATGCACGCACACACACATATGAACACACACAAACACACACACACACACACATATATATATATATATATATATATATATAAATAAACAATGACCAACTAAGATGCGAACATAATTAAATATACTATTGGATGTCTTACACCGAGTTTGTTTATAGACATAATAAAAAACTTTCAAGTAAAGTCTGTTGAGATTTGTTGATATTCTATGACTCTGTTTTATTGAAAGTCATTATGGTTATCCTTGCACAATTGATCCGAGATCGGACTGACGAATGTAGGAATTTATATTTGAACCTGGTAATTAATACTTTCAATTACAAGGCAATGTTTTATCGTTCAAACACACACACACACACACACACACACACACACACACACACACACACACACACACACACACACACACATATATATATACTATTAATAAACTGGGAAGACAGAACAATAACGGACATTTAGACTCTTGTCAAAATACATTAAGCACAAATATTAGTATATATGAAGAAGAATAAGAGTGCCTATAACACAGATATATAAAAGAATTTAGAATGAAATGACACACCCATCCTCATCTATTATAATATTTAATACAAAAAGTTAAAGGATAAATAAGATAGATTAGTCACCCCCCTTAGACCACTAAAACACTGGTTGCCTCCCCTCAACCGAAAAAAATTGCAGAGATTAAATAAGATAAATTAAGTATCCCCCTTACCCAACTAAAAGCAACGAAAGGCAGACGGGGAAAAAACAAACAACACACAATTACTAAAACGCATTAAATAACAAAATTTAAGAAAAAAATTCATACTGGATTAAAATAAATTATACAGGAACTAGCTATAGTCTAATAAATAAAAACATACATCATTATATAAACAAACATATGCGGACCTGAAAAAAATATGTCCCGGGGCAGAAAACAAGATGGCTGACGAGAGTCGAACATTATTTACGTGTTACCATTAACGGGTTCCCGTTGTGTTTGGGCTTGAAACCGACGGTACCAATGTTTTTGCGAACTTCTGTAAAACTAATATATATATATATATATATATATATATATATATATATATATACAAACATACATATAATTAGTTTTCAATCTAAAACCAAACGTTTTTGTCTATAATGACATACGTCTTACATGTGTTTTGTCAACACTCGTCAGAGACAAATGTACGTTCTAAAAAGGAACGTTGGAAAGTTTTGTTATGTTAAAGATAAAAGGATTTAGGAGAAAAAAGGTAACTGAAATAGTCTTCAAAAATAAATAAATAAATAAAATAAAATAAAAACGCGTATTAAAGTATTTAAAGGAACAATTCACTAATATATATATATGTGTTCGTGTATATATGTATAAGTATGTATACATATGTGTATACATATATGTATATATATGTATACACATATATGTATATATATGTATACATATATGTATATATATATGTATACATATATATACATATATATTCATACACATATATACATATATATTCATACACATATATATGTATATATATATATGTATACATATATACATATATATATATACATACACATATATATGTATGTATATATATGTACATATATATGTGTATGTATATATATATATGTGTATATATATATATGTTTTTAACTGCATTATGCAAATATATTTTCAGAGATTTAAAAATAAATAATTTGTTAATAACAGAAATGACTTATTGATTGGCATCCTGAGAATTTTTAATTGCTTTAGTTGTGTTTGGTTTAACCTTCATAATATGATTGACAACAAAATTCTGTCATCCATCACCGTATTATGGCAATCCATTTTTTGTTGATTTTAGTAAAACATTAAAGGAATTACATATAGCAAAATTTTCAATTTTTCTTCCAAACTACAAGTAGGTGATTCGTCTTTATGGCGGTATTGTATGTGTATATGTCAAAATTATGTTTAAAACGGCATGTTTCAATAAATTTAGCAGAAAAGTAGAAGTTTCTATTAAGAATCAAAGATTAGAATTAGAATTATATATCATGATGTAACGTTATGGACAGTAAATCTAAATCTTTTAGAAGCTCTTTCTTTTATCTCCTCTCTTCTCCTTCAAGGATGAGAGAAGGGGGTTATGCCTATATAATCTTATAATGTGATAAAAATATAGCAGCTATTAAACAGCTATGCTGTTGGCGATTTTTTAAAAATTCATATTACATACTAGGTGAGCAACGATTAGTTAAAATTGAGGAAATGTGAGTTCAGTCGGAGTCAACTCGTTGAATTAGAGGTCAGTGTAACTGGACTGTATAAATTTATAGAAACGTGTATAACTTAACATAGCCAAAAATAAGAGTGAAAGTACGAAAGAGATAGTACATTGAAAGCGTTTTCATGAAATGAGTATGTAGTTAATATTATCAATCTCTGTTTTTCCGCTATCTCACTAGTCAATAATTTGTAGCGAAGATAAAATCGAATAAACCTCCTTTATCTTCAACCAGTTTTATCTGAAGTTATTCTTTTTGAAAGTATAAATAAAGAGATTTGATTGTAGGTTAAAAAGTTTCTCAGCATGGAATAGTGAGAAAAAACAAGCATAATAATTAACGTCCACGTGTTTTTGTAATAATGACGGTCTTTTGCATGTATGGCACAGTAAGATACAAATAGTTCACAATGGCATCGTTTTTGACATTACATAATTAAAAATGTAAAAATAGAAAAAAAAAACTATTCTGGTTTCTTTTCCCCTTTTTCACTAACTATTATCTTTATATATTAAATCTTAATTCAGAACTTCCATTTTCCAGTAAATGTATAGTAAAGATGTCTTAATATTTATAAAAGAACTCTTTTTCAAAAGCAAAATAAGTACAAAAAGGACATCTTATGACAATTGTGTGCTTTTTTTTATTCGTGTGGCTTCTCAAGTTTCGATGCGCTGGTCACGTTAACATTGGCGCCAAAATGGTGCATCGTTAATTTTCCTTCTGCGCCATTTTG
The DNA here is from genome assembly GCF_053919585.1 of Euprymna scolopes. NCBI lineage: Eukaryota > Metazoa > Mollusca > Cephalopoda > Sepiida > Sepiolidae > Euprymna > Euprymna scolopes. The sequence goes on from NC_136510.1 coordinate 32,900,002, forward strand.
TTTTTGTCTATTCTCAAGCGCCATTCCCTAAAACTGTTTATCGTCAGCGATCTGCCGTATTTTGGCGTTGTAATAATTATACTGAGGATGAATACATTAGTAATAATGCAAAACAATACAAATCTCCTTATGTATTTTGATATACACAATCTTTATTCAATAATCGAAATTCTCCTTCCTCAGGAAACATCTGCTTATTAATAAAACAAATACTTAATATCATCTACAAAAGAAGTAATTCATCTTTTGTATTAAAAAACAAATGCTTAATATCATCTACAAAAGAAGTAATTCATCTTTTATATTAAAAAACAAATACTTAATATCATCTACAAAAGAAGTAATTCATCTTTTGTATTAAAAAAAAAAATGCAAAAAATAAGCATTACGACGATTTGGTGTATTTCTTCTATCGTTTTGATACGCCGGCCACGTGATTTTTGGCGCCAAAATACCGCGTTTCAATTTTTTTCTCTTGTGCCATTTTGTTTTCTTTTACTCTCGCGTGCCATTATCTAAAAAACAAACAAAAAAAACTGCTGATTGCCAGCGGCTCACCTTCCGAATTTTGACATTGGTTGGATCGAAAGCAAGCTATATCTATGCTTCGTCTCGGGGTAATGCAAAAACAGATCACATGAGCCAGGAATAGAAATTTGTTTCCGCTAACCGTTACACCATAGAAATTGCTTTCCAAAACAAAGACATACATTTTCAATGGAATATTAACACTTTAATAACGTCTCCAATTAAAAGAAAACGACGACTGTTAAACAAAGAAACAGGAAGAAAAGATTTATAAAAGCCAAACTTTTGATGTTTTGTTTTGTAAGAAATTCTGCAGAAATAAGCAAGCTTTTTATTGGACGGAATTATTTGCATGTTATAACTAACTGCCGAGAATGTTCTCGACGCCAAAATTCCTTTTCAGATCAGAATCCAGAAAGACGTAGCGTTGGAAACACGTGGATTCTCACTCGAATCGAGGCAGTGAGGATACTTTGCTGCTTCGAGACGTTTCAAATGTTCAGTTGTGAAGCGGAACTTTATCATTACAATTACCAATGTCTTTAAGTAAGGCGAATTTATATCTGCACGTTTGTGCTTCAATTTAATGTCTGTAAAGACAAATTTAAGGTCTACTGTTTGACCTACCATTTGTCCGCCATTGGACAGATTCTACAAGGACTCCTCGTGTATGCCCAGCTAGCAGCCTGACTTGGAAGTCACCTCAACATATCCAACCTGCGCACTACTTCATCAGCGCGAATTCTACCCAGCCTTTATCGAAGACGAACTATTATTCCCTTCGGGAATGTTACCAGCCCATAATGGCCGATAGTTGAAGATGACGCGTCTTTTGCAACTTGGACCTTTTTTACTTAAATAAAATTTACGTTGAAGTTTTAAGGTGAACTTGTTGTAATTTCTGTTCGGTTTTCTTCCATTCTGCCGAGGGCAAAAACCTTGAGAGAGAAATCTCACAGTCTCAACAATGCAGACTACTCTATAATCTTTACCGAGCGACGTCACTATTTATTAACTCCGCTACCTGTTATGTGACCACCAGGCAACGCCGGTTAGAAAATAATTATTCAGAATTGGGTTTATTTACCTATCTATTTTTTTTTTATCTAATATCTATTTTTTTTTATCTAATATCTATTTTTTTATCTAATATCTATTTTTTTTTTATCTAATATCTATTTTTTTTACCTAATATCTATTTTTTTTATCTAATATCTATTTTTTTATCTAATATCTATTTTTTTTTATCTAATATCTATTTTTTTATCTAATATCTATTTTTTAAAATCTAATATCTATTTTTTTATCTAATATCTATTTTTTTTATCTAATATCTATTTTTTTTATCTAATATCTATTTTTTTTATCTAATATCTATTTTTTTATCTAATATCTATTTTTTTTATCTAATATCTATTTTTTTATCTAATATCTATTTTTTTATCTAATATCTATTTTTTATCTAATATCTATTTTTTATCTAATATCTATTTTTTATCTAATATCTATTTTTTTATCTAATATCTATTTTTTATCTTATATCTATTTTTTTATCTAATATCTATTTTTTTTATCTAATATCTATTTTTTTATCTAATATCTATTTTTTATCTTATATCTATTTTTTTATCTAATATCTATTTTTTTTATCTAATATCTATTTTTTTATCTAATATCTATTTTTTTATCTAATATCTATTTTTTTATCTAATATCTATTTTTTTTATCTAATATCTATTTTTTTATCTAATATCTATTTTTTTTATCTAATATCTATTTTTTTTTTATCTAATATCTATTTTTCTCTAGCTGACTGAATGACAATAGTTGAATCGTGGGAAACGATAGTTGAGCAAACTCGCAGGTGTAATGAAGGGCCAGGGTATCATGATTTGACATAGATCAAACCCTATAACCGACCTAAAACTTGCACTGGAAATTAGGTAGATGGTGCCGGATATGACGTGTCAAAAGTCCCGGTTGGGGGAACTTAGTTAAATTTAGTTGATTTGATTAACTAAACGATCATAGAGATACTAAGAAATAGCAAGCTAACGATCATCAAAAAGATAAAAGAAAAACAGACATTTCTCTTATAAATAGGTAAGAGATTATATAGGAACGGTAAACGAATCCTCTTCTTATAAAACATAAGGCACTAAAATTCTATTACATACCTAAAACGTGTCAACAAATATTTTTCAGTATTATTTGACTCATGCAATTAATTTTTTTTGTGGATTTGGAGAAAATAAAAATTAGCATAATAATAGATATTTATAATAAAGTGTCATTTTTATTTTGATTATTGTTTTTCATATACCTAGCGAGGAGCAGACTGTTTCTATGTTCAACAATATTTGATAAATCACGATTGATCTTATGTTTTGGTTGATTTTGAACAAAATTCATATACGAAATTTTAAATAATTTTTAACTGCCGTTTTACTAATTTAACCCCAATAAATAAAAATTCGTATGTCCAAATGGACCTGTATTCGATATTAGAGAAAATAGAAGATTATATTATTTAAGAAGTGTTGTGGCATCAAGAATGTTATGATTTGAAAACTTGACAATGACATTCTCGGACATTGCAATACTACAGATATGACAAAGTTATCAAATATCAAAAGAATAAGATCCAACTTCGCATACTTATGCTTATACACAAAGAAAAATGGCGAATTACCAAAGTAAACTACCAGATAAAAAGATCGCCGAAATTTTGTTACTTGTGCATTGTAATTTAGTCAGTTCCATAAACTTCAGAGAAAAATTCGGACACGCACTAAACTTCAAGTTTAATAATACTTGATTAATAAAAAAACAAATATGATGCAGCGATTATCGCCCCTTATGGGCGCGTAAAATGCATGCGTTCTGGCAATGGAACGGAGTTTATTAGTAGAGTAAATAGTTGGAAATACATACATTTTTTTTTCGGAAAAAATTTAATTAAGTCTGTTCGCGGATAACGTTATGCAAAATATTAAGAAATTTAAAGAAAATAAATAAAAAGTTATAAAGAGAAATGGAACAAAACGTAAATCCTTTCCAATTAAAAAGGGAGACCAAAATACCTGCATTGATAGTAAGATTCCAATTTTGATTTTTTTTCTCCAAATTTCAGCGATTCCATCATGATAGAAGAATAGTTTACTTACCTGAAAAATACAAAAAGATAATATTTAAATTAATGCATAAGTGGCACATTATATTTAAAAGAAAATATATAAATGATAAACTTAAAAAAATATCTACGAGGGTCGATCAAAAAGAAATGCCCCCTATTTTTATTTCGCACTGATAGAATAATAGGCATTTCAATTTATGAACTGAAAATTTTATCTTTCTGTTGTAGATATTGACGGTGTGATACGCTCATAAAGCAATCGCTGTCATGGGTGTGCATCAGAAGCAAGGATTCGTCATTTATGTTTTGGCAAAATTTTAATGGCTTTTCAACTAAGATTAAATAAACAACGATTTATTTATCTTCTTTTATATTATAAAACTCAAAATCACCTTGCTTGGGCGTTGAGACCAACCACCCGGTTAACAGCTTCCAGTTCGAAAAATACTGCGCGTGCCTAATAATATAAAAACTTAGCTATGAAAGCTTTTTTTAATCGATTTTTTTTCGCGCTTAAAATATGCAAATAAAAGCAAAACTAAATCCCCCCCCCCTGTTTTTTTCATCGGAATTTTACAAATTTCGTTCATATCTTTCATTGCAAGTTGGAATCCTTTTCAAACAACAACAACAAAGCAAATATGATTACGATTAGATCTATTTTAAAGTGTTTTATATATTCTGTAATTGACGTTAAAATTGCGCCGATCAGCTTGCCCATTCGTAACTGTATTAATAAAAATAAACTACCTATCAACACATAATAAAATCTAACTATTTATCAATATTTTTTTTAAAAGTTCGTCCGCCTTACAAATAAATAAAACAAAACGGGCAAGATTTGAGATTGAGTGGCAAATACTCTCGATCCATATATCTCAGAAAAGGAACCAAATCCCCTTAAATCACCTTTATCTTACTATGTAAACAATATGTAAACAATGATATTGGTATTTCAGAAGTTTACAGTTTTAAATAAGGCGAAATTTTTTTACAAAATTAAGCAATATAAACATAACTTTAAAAAATAATCACTTTTTATTTATTTTATCGTATTTGACTCACTGTTTTTAGGTTTTGGTTTCGATCTCAGCTCGAGTAGTTTTTTTTTTATTTACAAGAAATGAACTGTTTGGGGGGACTCGCATGCACACGTCTCAGTTTCTTTTTCTTCTTTTTACTTAATTTTTGTAAAAGAATTTAACGTTACGTTTAATACTGGGAAACACCGGGTACATTTGCTAGTATAATATAAATGTTGTGTTACTTAATAAAAAAATATATATGCATAAAAACAAAAGTAAAAATTGATTGCGTAGATACTGTTACAGTTTTTGACCCATGTTAAAACCGACTTTTCGTTGGTATCTTCCGGATGTTTACGTGAACAGTCGGAAACTGACGAAGCTGTCAGCCAAGTAGATTGCAACAAACGCTGTACCAACTCAACAAAAAATGTATAAAAACAAAAGAAAATAATTAAACAAATGTTAACTTTCTCGCTAAAAAAATCTTCAGAGAAAAAAGAATTCTTGTAAAAAAAAAAAATTATAACAGTTGTTCCATTATATTTTCTTCGTCAAGAATTTTATTTTTCAGAAAATTTAAGATACGTTGACTAATTTTCTCATGGTTTAAATGTTATTTCATCATTTTTCCTTCCCGTCCGACAGCGTCGCTTTGTTTTGATTCGTCATCTTTCGGCTGTTCCCGTAAACAATCGAAAGATGCATACAGCGTTTGACATGACAAAAAATCCGATAGATTTGATCCCTTTTTGATACTGCCCTGTTGGCGTTCTCCATGACTAAGTCTACCCACCTGCACCGTTGAACTTAATGAAAAAATTGCTTAAGTATCTTTAAAAAAAAAAAAACTAGACTGGGTTCTTGTAAGCATTCGAACATTCTCAGTTCCGCCCCGTTCAGTCCGGTTCTCCAGAACTCAACTGTCGCCATCTTGATTACCGGCCTTATATCCCCTCATTTCAGTGTCTAGTCTCATTGATATTCAAATCACATCTGTGGCAAAAGCTGTGAAAATGAGGGCTTACCGTTCAAACGACCTAGGTGTGCGTGTGTGCTTTGTCATCGCTTGCGAAGCTAGGATAAGAAAAGAATTCCAAGATGGCGCCGACGGCATTTTGTAATGGTATGATCTCGGAAACTCTCGCAAAATCTCGTGCATATATGCAAATCATTTGATCTTCGACAACTATAAATTCAGGTCGTTTTGGAAGGCAAGGAGTGAGGAAAGAACGGCCGGTTGGTAATTATGGGCGCTGGTTCGTGTTGGTGGCGTGTCACCGTGTCTGTGTGTGTACTGATCGAACCGCTTTCCTGTCCCTTGCACATTGGACTTTGAATTGGTTTACATTGGGCTTGCACTCTGGATTTGAATTGGTTTACATTGGACTTGCACATTGGACTTTGAATTAGTTTACATTGGACTTGAACATTGGACTTTGAATTTGTTTAGATTGGACTTGAACTTCAACATCAAACATCGTTGGAGCTGTATACTAAGTTATACCTCTCAATACTTGAAAGATTAGCAAAGTGTATTGAGCTGCATACTTGATGCTTTAATAACCATCATGTTTTATTTTGCAATAAAGTGGAACCGTTGTTAGTTTATATATTTTTTCTGTGTAACATGGCTGATATGATATTACACGCTTAATTATCTCGAAGTCTCTCTCTCTCTCTCTCTCTATATATATATATATATATATACACACTAGCAAAAGTACTCGTCGTTGACTGGGTTCAAAAACAGCCTAAAAAAATGGACTCTCTGATTTATGAAAGTATGATAGGTTATGAAAAGGAGGGGTTGTAAAGAGATAGCTTCGAATTTGGGGGTATCAAAACCAAAGCAAATATGATTAAAGTAAAAATAAGACAGATAGACTCCATAATTTATTATACCATACCTGTTCACACTGAAACACTTATCACAATATTCTGTGGATCTATATTAAAAAACCTTGTTAAAATTTGTGACATATTTCCATTCTATGGAGGTCAGGTGCGAACGAACACCCCATAATTTTATTATACCATATTTCTTCAAGCTGAAGCATAATTATCAAAGTATAATTACGCAGATAGATATGAAAAGTCTTTATTAAAGTTTGTGCCTATTTCTATTCTATGGAGACCAGGCGCGAACGCAGTCCCCAAAATTTTATTATACCATCCTTTTTTAAGTTAAAACATACTTATCAAAGTATTATTATGTACATCTATATCAAAAATACTTGTAAACGTTTTTTTTTTTAATTTTTAATTTTTTTTATTTCCATACTCAGTAGACCAGGCGCGTACGAAGACCCCACAATTTTAATGAATCATCATTATACCAGATCAAACATACTTATTTCTGTGTCTCGATACATCTATCATTATATGTGATCAGTTTTCTATAATAGTCAACCATATAAAAGCCTATTCGTGACCAGACACACGCACAGACGTTCAGCTTTATATATATATATATATATATATATATATATATATATATATATATATATATATATATAGTAAGTTATAAAAATATATATGGCAACTTACTACCTAGCTCTACCTATGTATTGAGCACTGTTGAAGTAAATACTTAAAGTTTACTTTCGTATATTAATTTATGTGATTAAATGAAGTAGTCATATATATATATATATGATTAAATGAAGTAGTTATATATATATATATATATGTAATTAGATTAAGTAGTTATATATATGTAATTAGATGAAGTAGTTATATATATATATATATATATATATATATATATATACTAGCAAAAGTAACCGTCGTTCACTGGGTTCAAAAACAGCCTACAGAAAATGGACTCTGATTTATGAAAGTATGATCGGTTATGAAAAGGAAGGGTTGTTAAGAGATAGCTTCGAACTTGGGATATCAAAACCAAAGCAAAATATGATGAAATTATATATATATATATATATATATATATATATATATATATAGTAATTTATAAAATATATATGGCGATTAAGCTACACTGAATATTCGACTTTTGGAGTAAATACTTAAAGTTTACGCATAAATCTATACTTTCGTATATTAATTTTATGTAAGTAAATGAAGTAGTTATATATATATATATATATATATATATATATATATATATATATATATATATATATACTACCCTTAAAAGAATGATCACGCGTTTTTATTTGATCCTTTTTTTCGTTTCTCATAGTTTTGATTTTTACCAATACATTACAAAATATAAAGCGGAAATATTTTTATTTTATCTGATCGACTCATTTCCGTCGGTGAGCACAATTTTCAAAACAAATACATTTTTGAAGCATAAAAATGTCCATGCTCATTTCTACAGACTTCATAAACATCTGTTTCCGATATTTTTCTAGGAAAATGAATTTCTACCTCCTCGATTTTTCTATCAATCATATTTTCCTTGTATTCATCGGATAATGTTATTCGTTTTCTTTTTTTAATTTCACATTGTTTTTTGCTTTTGGCATTTTTTATATTGCCTTTTATTTTCACTTTTTTTCAAACAATAATTCAGATCAATAATATCCCTCAATTTCTGTTTTAAAACACTGAGTAAATTATACATATATAAATATAATTAACACCGGTCGCGTTTGATGAATCAAAATGGCGTAATGAATACGTTCGAACAATTAAAGCACTTCGCCATATTAAATCATTGGTAATCACTAGGGCTTCCAGCTTTGTATGGAAAAGTTAAATGGTTGCAGACATTTGATTATTGATCTTTTTGCTTGAAAGAGATATGGCGCATGACTACAGGTGTTAAAAGTTTAAGGATGGTTTATGAAAAAGTAAATAAACAATAAATTAGCAAAACAATGCACCAATTTTTGATTAATCAAAAATAAAAAAAAAATGGCTGCAAACACGAATATATAGCAAAAAAAACGAACGAGAACTAATGAACAAGTATAAGTTGAAACGCAGAAATTGATGCTTTTTTTTATATATATATCATAGAAATCATTTTGTTAGTACTCCGTGAAAAACCGTTTCCCTGCTCAGGAGCTCCATGGTGTTCCGCAGTCTTGAAACCCTATTCAAATTACCAAAGAACCATGTATATTTTATTGTGATATTCTCACTCATGTTGACCAGAAAACGACCATCTTCAGTCAACACAAAGGAAGTCATCATTAGAGCTATGACAACAGAATATTCTTATCATTGTTTGGACTCTCGAGTATATATCCGACATAGTTAGACACAGCCAATCAACTGAGAACCACATCACTCTATATAAAAGCGTATAAGATATAAACTCGAGAGTCAAAACAATGAAAAGAATAGTTATCACTAAATCTGACTAAGGTTTCAGTGTAGTCATACTTAATCACTAACATTATGTTAATAAACTGATGACCATCTTGGGTAACACTTCTAAATTTATCGAGTTAGGATCAGTTGATACACATGATACTACTGTACTCATCGAGATCAAGGCACAAGAACGTCTGATCAAAAAGGTAAAAAATGTTCTGTTATTATTTCATATTTGATCAGACTTACTAGTTCTATTATTCTCCGTCTCTATGGTTTTACCTAAAACCCATACAATCAGGATACCATTAAGAAATACAATATCAATCATAGGGCTTTTCCAACACAAGTTAGCCAAGTGGTTCTCAACTATTTCAGAACTAGTTTTGGAACGTTTTGGAACGTTACATTTATTTTTGCATTAAAGATTCTTTTACATTTGCTGAGTCTAAAAAGAACTGTAATGACTCTGATAAATTTATGTGTTTATTTTTTTTATTTCTAGTTTCTTTACTTGTGCCCCACTTTTAGAGACTATTAATATATGTTCTGACGTGCTATACCGTAGTCACCTTCCAACTCCCTCTATCCCCGAAAATATTTTCGTGAAATTAATAAAATTCACCAATCAATCGGTTGAATTCAGTTTTAATAATATAATGTATAAGCAAATAGATGGGGTAGCGATGGGTTCCCCTTTGGGATCAGCTGTGGCAAACATTTTTGTGGGTTTCCATGAAGAGGGTTTACTATCTGGGTTTTAAAAACACTGACCTTTGTTTTCGTTATGTTGATGGTACCTTTTGTCTGTTTGACAACGCAACGAAAACAAACGCTTCTTTTTACCCACTTAATTCAGCTTCTATGCTCAGTCTTCTATACTTATCAGTTCTCTTCCCCTATCTTTCCTTTTCTCATAAGAAAGTAGTTATTATCATCGTTCGGATGTAGTGCATTGTGCATGGTCATTAGTTTCCTATTTTTCTGGTCAAGATACATCAATTCTTCCTTGGTCCAGTCTATGAATGGTACAGAATATTAAACGACATGTGTAGACTATGTTTGAATGAAAAATTAGCTATTCTAATTTTTAAAGAACACCCAAATTCATTAAATTGTAGGAATGAACTGGCAAACGTATGTGTATACAAAATAAATGTAGCTTAGGATAACAACACACACATATACATAAATCAATAATAACAACAATAACAAAAGAGATAATAAATAAATAATAAATAAATAATAAATAAATAAACAATTATTTTTCCGTTAAAGATTCTTTTACTTTTGCTGACTTTATGAAGAATTGTAATAACTTTGATAAATTTATATATTCTTTTGATATTTCTAGTTTCTTTACTTGTGTCCCCCTATTCTCGAAAATATTTTCGTAGAATTAATAAAATTCACCAATATATCGGTTGAATTCAGTTTTAATAATAAGCAAGTAGACGGTGTTGCGATGGGAGTCTTCCTTAGGACCAGCCTTGGCAAATATGTTGGTAGGTTCCCATGGAGAGGTTCTATTATCTGGTTTTCAAAAACCAGACGTTGACTTTCGTTGCATTGATTGCATCTTTTGATAAAGAAGTTAATTCTAATCTTTCATTTTTGGATGTACTAGTTTCAAAGGCGTTTCTTTTTTTTTTTTACTTCTGTTTATCGTAAACCTATGTTTACTAGTCTTTATACACGTTGAGGCTAGTTTTGTCCCAAAAATAATAATAAAAAATTAATTAAGACCCTTACACATAAGGATCTAAAGATTTGTTCTAAGCACTATCTGGATGATGAGAATAAATTTCTTACAGACACTCCCTGCAACAATGGCTACCTTTTAGACAATGTGGAATCCACAACAAAAATGAAGTTTCTAATTTATTGGCGAGGTAATATTAGTGCCATATTTGCCAAACAAATCACAATGGCTGTTCGACCTATGTCCATCTATTAATCTGCTCTTCGTAACGTTGGAAAATAATTAATACTAGCAGTTTAACCCGGCTTTGCTCGCTCCCTATATACTGTTTATAACTTTATGTACATATATATATATTAAAAAGTTTGACTCATGTCCAGGTAACCTACATATAAAATTTCAAGTGTTTACACCCAAAATTGACGGAGGAGTTTGGTAGATTCGGCCAAAACATCGATTAAAAAGCTTGCCCTATGTCTGAATACTTTTTATGTAATATTTCAAATGTTTAGACCGAAAATTGGCTGAGTAATTTGGTAGAGACCGCAGGGGTAATTTCTTTTTTTAATTTTGACCCCAGTTTTGACCCCTTAACATTTATTGTTTTGGACTCAAATCAAATTAAAGGTTAGATCCATGTCAAAGTAATCTACATCTAAAATTTCAAAGGTTAATTTATCAAAATTTGACCCCTTGACAGCCAAATTTTTGGCCGAAAACCGATTAACAATATTTTGTCAAATCTCAATACCCCTTATGTTAAATCTCGAGTCTGTAGACTGAAAATTGATAGAGTAATTTGGTAGGGAAATGTACACACAGAGACACACACACAGAAAATTTCTCTTTTATAGATATATAGATCTTAACAAATTGACAATTGTAGAAATTGTCTGTTATTTCATAAATAGTATGAAAAGTTATTTACTACTAGTAGGCTGTCCGACGTTGCCCGGTTGTAAAATACGCTTAAATAACATATTTTCATTAATGCAGATTTCGTGTTTATTATTATAGAGTCAATTCTCTATTGATTGTTATCAGGACTAGGACAGCAGCATATTGTCATCACCCTTATGACTCTCGAGTATATATCCGACACACTTAGACACAGTGGATCAACCGAGAACCACATCACTCCATATAAAAATATTAGGATATCAACGGATATATACAGGGGAGTCAAAACAATAAAATGAATATTCTGTTGTCTTACCCCTAATTATTATATATTATATTGTATTCGATATACGTGAAAGAGCATGGTTCAATAAATACCTCACTTAAGCACAAACATCTACGAATGCTGTGTTCTGAGTACCCTACTGGATGGAGCAGAGACTTGGACCACGTATGCTCGTCACGAGAAAAGACTGAACGTCTACCATCTCCGATGCTTACGACATATCATGGGCATCAATTGGTTGGATAGAATCACCAACGAAGAGGTGCTAAGACGTGCCGGCAGCCGCTCCTTGTTCCAGACACTCAAGATACGACGATCGTGTTGGCTCGGACACCTGCGCAGAATGCCCGATTGCCGTCTCCCTAAGGCTATCCTCTACAGCGAACTGTCAAATGGAACAAGAAGCTGCGGTCGCCCGGTGCTGCGCTTTATAGACGTGGCCAAACGGGATATAATCGCTCTTGGCATCGATGTTAATGTGTGGGAGGAGCTAGCCGAAGATAGACCAGCATGGAGTCGTGCCTTGAGTAAGGGTGGCGAAGGACTTGAGAACCTTTGAGAGGCTGGCACAGAGAAGACAAAACTAGTGACTACGTTTACTGTTGCTTGCATTAATCTTTCGTAGATTGCTTGCCATTATTATTATTATCATATGTAGTAGTGATCTCCAAAGAAAAACAATATATAATTTAAGTGCCATCGAGGTACTGTCAGATGGCTGAGAAATAGTTGTAATGAACCAAGCTTCACGTATCAATGATTATATTTACGCTTGCTTACAAGTAACGTTAAGTTCACTAACGCCATTTAAATCCAATTTTCTTTCCAATTTTGAACATTTAGCAGCTAAAAGCACAGAAAAGAACGGTTCGCAAAAATGCGATCATTTGACACGCCTCTTGGAGGAGATGCACTTTGAAAAACATGGAGACAGACAAACACACAGGTATAGCGCGTTTTATATATTAGATTACAGAAGTAAAGTAAAATATTTTGAATATAAAATAATAGTTACGTATTTAATTAACACCTTCCTACAACGAGATTCAAAACACAGTCGAGTTTAATTTATCATTTTTTTTTATTTGATACCAAGTATTAGCTTAAGATTTGAAAGATTTACTCGAAAAAAAAAGTATGTGTCATGTTGGTCGATAATTTCATGTAGATAAATGAGGAATATAAACAGCTACATCTATGGCAGAATTTCAAAGGCCGAAAATAGTAAAGATCGCTTTGATTCTCTCCCCTCTGATCTTAGGCACCTGTTACAATGGGGGGAAAGTGGCTGGTTTATGCTCATGCATCTAAAACTAAGCTTCTCTTTTTGTTATCAATGCTTTGACCCACACATATATATATTATTCCTTAATTGGAATTCATTTTTTGAGATGAGCATTATATATATTAATTTATTTTTATTTCGGACTACTAGTCTCATCTTTATTAGTTGTTGTTTTTTCATCTTTTATTGGATTGTTTATTCACAACGTTCCGGCCAACTAATTCCTCTGGCCTTCGTCAGGTGGTAACCGCGACGGTGATGGCTGAGAATGCAGTTAGGAGATTCGAAGTTCCTATCCGTCGCGGTTACCACCTGACGAAGGCCAGAGGAATTAGTTGGCCGAAACGTTGTGAATAAACAATCCAATAAAAGATGAAAAAACAACAACTAATAAAGATGAGACTAGTAGTCCGAAATAAAAATAAATTAATATGCTTTGACCCACATCTGAACCCAATTGAAATGAACGGCTCTAGCTTTGAGGACGATTCATGTTTAGACTAGCTTCTTGGTTTGACCTTCACGCCTGATCTGAAATAAAGCATGTGCAGCAAATCCGTTGCCAAGGTTGCTGGAAAATGGTTGGATCATTCGAGCATTCCAGTGGATATCTCACTGTTAATGCAATTCTCTTCCTGTATAAGAGCCAAGTATGTCCTGAGATAAAGTAATGCTGTCACATCTGGACATAAGCTGCTATCTTGCCTTGATAGAGTTCAAAACTGATATCGTAATCTAACAGATTATGCCTGTTACTCTTCTCCTCAAGGAAGAGACGTTGTGAGCCTGTCTCTGCTCTGTCGTTATTTTTATAACAAGTGTTCGATTGAGCTCCAATCCATAGTCCTTCTTTCCAATCTTTCACAAAAACCACTCACTTAGCCAAAATCACTATCTATAATTCTCCCCATTTTCTATCAATGCCTAAATCAGAACGTAGATTCCATGAACAAAGCTCCTACTCTAGAACTGCTAGCCTGAGGAACTCTGTTCCGATGGTCTACTTTTCAGCTGACTACAATATTGTCGACTCCAAGTCCAACGGAAACAAGTTCTTATTGAAGCGTCCTCGTAAATAAACTAATTATACCCAGTTTCCACCACCAACGACTACTACGCTATTGTATCAATGACTACGCTATTGTATCAATGACTATCATACACACACTAACCCTTATCCTGGAGTGACCTCCGAGTCTTGATATGTGGTTACCCTTTTGTATAAAAAAGTTGTTTCCTTGGTAAGCGAAACAGGTGAAAACGTAATAGCCAATCAACACGCGTGAAATAAGGATGTTACAAAATATGTTTATGAAAGTTGTTCCTTAGCAAAATTTGTAGGTCTTGGATATGACCTTAAACCATATCCGATGGTGAAGCCCCAGCTTGCGGGCTTTGGGTGTGTGTGTGCAGCCACCCTTTAATTGCCATTGCTCCCAGGTCCACTCTGACCCTGAGTGGTAGGTCCCAACTATGGATTAAATAGAAATCGACTTGAAAAAAACCCCCCAAATATATTCTATTAAAAAATTTCTTAAAAATCACTGGATTCGGCATTAAATAACCTGAAAAGGGTTCATATGCCGTAAAAACAACCAACCAACATTTGTGTTAGTAAGAATAGATAAATATTAGTGAGTGGAAACTCTTCCTGCCGCCATTGAATTCTCAGAATGAAAATATCGATTCGAATATAGTATGTAATCGATGAAATCGCTTGGAAATACATTTTTGGGACATACTCGAATAAGAGCCATAAGTTTATATCTAAAGAGAATTAAGTATCTACTTTGCATTAAAGAAGCTATTAACTCCAAATAAACGATTCTTGGGGCGACTGCAATTTTATAAAAAAAAGTTAAAAAGCCACGAAAAATTGAAGATGAAGAAAATGAAGACGATAAAAAAAAATAAATTAGAACAAAAACGAAACGAAAAAGAAATAAAAACCAAAAATGAAAAACATGAAAATGTCTCATTGGAAAATAGAAAACTCTAAAAGTAAATAATAAAAAAAAAAATTACCTTGCAAAAATGTATAGCGAAAAAAATTAAAAATATTCATAAAATATAAAAAGCATAAATAAACCGGAATCACTATTAGTTTCCATATAAAATAATAATGACATTTTTATGAGTTTTTTTCCCCATTAATAATCTTGCCGGTTCCTCACAGCTTCTTCTCTGTTGGAATCTGGCATGGAATCTTCAACTTTGGTCAGAAATTAAGGAAATCGTTCTTGCCAATAGATCTACATTTAATGATTGTATCTTTCACTAGACCATTGACCAACTCTCATCATGCAGGCATCTACAATGTCGGCCTGGAAAGTAATTCAGTACGCTGTGTGAGCTATGAAGAAAATAGTAAAACGGTTAAAATTTTACAAGATTCATTTATGATAGCGGTGTGCGTTAATAACGCGGATAACGCGGTACTGTTTGAAGCAACTTCTTGTGTGCAAGTGAAGAAAGGTCAAAGGGTTTAGACTGATTGGTTTCAAACTCCCTGGCTTCCATTGACAACGCATGCACCTGCATGCTAGCAGGAGTCACGAGGGGTTTAAGACGAAAGCCAATATGCATCTCCTATCTTTGCTATAATCATCGTTCATTTTTGTTAGCTTCATATATTAAATGGCTTCATGCTGTATCTGGAGTAATTTTCATAAAAAAGAAAAGAAAATGCATAATTGTCGAGGGAAGTGCTTTGATGGGGAACCCATATTATTTGTTCTTCATATATTATTCTCTTTCATCTAAAAAAGTTACGTATGTGTATATGTTTACATATTTGTAAGCACAATTAATTCCCAAACTAAGTAACCGTTCGTTATAAATTTTAGGACACAGCTGCTAGGCGTAAGTAATCATACTATGAGCTATATTTAGTCGTAAAATAATGAAGTACTTTAAGATTGGGGAAATGCCTTCGTGATATTTTAGATTCTTCTAAAATTTACATTAGTCATTACAGATCCATTAATATTTCCCAGGTTTCAATTTCATTGGCGTTTTTAAGGAATTTCAAAGAGAAGGGAGGCTAATATAGACACGACCTCACGTTTGAAAAATGTAAATATTTCAGATTCACTGTGAATGTACTCTATCTATCTATCTATCTATCTATCTATCTATAAAAGTGAACGAGTCTGTGTGTCTGTCTGTGTGTCTGTGTATATTTCCCTACGCAATAACTGTCAATTTTAAGTCTACAGACTCCAAACTTGATATACTGCGATTTGTGAAAATCTATGTGATCGGTTTTCGGCGAGAAATTTTGCTGTTAAGGGGTCAAAGTTCAACGATTTGACCTTTGAGAACTCTACCAAATTCCTCCGACAATTTGGATATACACACTTGAAATTTTAGATATAGGTTTCTTGGACATGGATCTAACTTAATAACTTGATTTGAACCCAAAGCAAAAATTTTAAGGGGTCATAATAGGAGTCAATTAAAAAAAAATTGACCGGTTTTTGTTTTTGCTCAGCATACACCTCCAAACACCCGGGCAACGCCAGGAACCCATGCTAGTCTGTATATCTATAAATGTGAACGTGTCTGTGTGTCTGTCTATCTGTGTGTCTGTGTACATTTCCCTACGCAATAACTTTGTAAATTTTAAGTCTACAAACTCGAAATTTGATATACAGGGTACTGAGATTTGGGAAAATCGATGTGATCGGTTTTCGGCGAGAAATTTCGCTGTTAAGGGGTCAAAGTTAAACGATTTGACCTTTGAGAACTCTACCAAACTCCTCCGACAATTTTGGGTCTGAACACTTGAAATTTTAGATATAGGTTTCTTTGACATGGATCTAACTTAATAACTTAATTTGAGCCCAAAACAGTAAATGTTAATGGGTCATAATAGGGGTCAAAGTAAAAAAAATTGACCTTTTTTTTTTTTTTTTTTTGCTCGGCATACACCTCCAAACACCCGGGCAACGCCGGGCCGAAATGCTAGTATATCTATAAAAATGAACGTGTCTTTATGTTTTTTTCTGTCTGAGTGTCTGTCTGTCCGTGTACATTTCCCTACGCAATAATTCTGTCAATTTTATGTCTACAGACTCGAATTTGATATACAGGGTACTGAGATTTGGAAAAATCAACGTGATCCGTTTTCGGTCATAAATTTGGCTATTATGGGGTCAAAGTTAAACGATTTGACCTTTGAGAACTCTACCCAGCTCCTCCGGGATTTTTGGTTCTAAACACTTGATATTTTAGATATAGGTTCCTTAGACATGGATCCAACATAATAAATCGATTTGAGCCCCAAAAAATAAATTTTAAGGGGTCATAATAGGGGTCAAATTAAAAAAACAAACTTTTTTTAACTCAGCATACACCTCCAAACACGCGTGCAACGCTGGGCACCCATGCTAGTATATCTATAAATGTGAACGTGTCCGTGTGTTAGAGAATTGATAGAGAGAGAGAGAGAGAGAGAGAGAGAGAGAGAGAGAGAGAAGAGTGTGAAGTACAGTGTAGACACGTTGACAGGAAGTTAAGATCAGTTGATTGGATTGCGTGTGAGTCATGTGATCAGGTTAGCTGAATCGAGGAGATTTGGTTGCGGCTTGGACGACAGCGGACGGCTTTGCCGTTGTCTCTTCCCCTTCACTGGGGGTGGGGAACGAACGCTGACGTGGTAGAAATAAGACCTAGAAGAAGAAACCACAGGCCAAATTCACTTTCCACCTTCTGCAAGACATCTGGGAAAGTGAAATAAACTATAGAACCAATTTCTTATCTTGGTGTGAAATAAATCTTCGTCCCCCAAGACAGGTATCAAGTCTCCCTCCCAGACGAGAATTTCCACATGGACCAACAAAATGGCAGAAGGTATGTTCAAATGACATGTCACACACATATTCACACTTAACAGCATATGAACATATGTAATAGAAAGAACACTAGACGATCACACACAAACGACATTAACTCTGATAAGATAGTCAAACACACAATCTTTTATAAATAGACACGTTTTAATATATCATCTCCATTCCAATTTCAACCAATATACAACAAACGCTCAGTTATGATACGACATCGTAACACGTGTGTCTATGTGTGTGTCTGGGTGCGTCTGTCTGTGTGTATGGGTGTACATTTCCCTACGCAATAACTGTCAATTTTAAGTATACAGACACGAAATTTGATATACAGGGTACGGAGATTTGGGTAAATCGTTGTGATTGGTTTTCGGCGAGAAATTTGGCTGTTAATGTGTCAAAGTTCAACGATTTGACCTTTAAGAACTCTACCAAACTCCTCCGACACTTTCGGGTCTAAACACTTGAAGTTTTAGATATAGATTCCTTGGACATGGATCTAACTTAATAACTTGATTAGAGCCCAAAACAATAAATTTAAAGGGGTCATAATAGGAGTCAATATTTAAAAAAGTGACCGTTTTTTTTTTGCTCAGCATACATCTCCAAATACCCGAGCAACGCCGGGCATCCATGCAAGTATATCTATAGATATGAACGTGTCTGTGTGTCTGTCTGTGTATCTGTCTGTGTACATTTTCCTACAAAATAACTCTGTCAATTTTCAGTCTCCAGATTCGAAATTTGATATCCAGGGTACTGAGATTTGGGAAAATTTTTGTAATCCGTTATCGGCCAGAAATTTGGCTGTTAAGGGGGCAAAATTCAACGGTTTGACATTTGAGAACGCTACCAAACTCCTCCGCCAATTTTAGGTATAAACACTTGAAATTTTAGATATAGGTTCCTTGGACATGGATCTAACTTAATAACTTGATTTGAGCCCAAAACAATAAATGTTAAGGGGTTATTATAGGGGTCAAATTAAGAAAAAAAATGACCTCTTCGGTCTCTACCAAATTACTCAGACAATTTCTGGTCTAAACATTTGAAATTTTACATAAAGGGTATTCAGAGATAGGGAAAGCTTTTTCATCGTGTTGGGCCGAAAATTTGAGCTACCAATATATAAATGTATGTATGTATGTTTGCATGTCTGTCGAAAGTTTTCGACAGAGGCGATGGATTTTACCAAGATCAGTATCGTTTTGAAGTACGACCTTTCAGACGACAAATACCGAAAAATTGGTTTAAACATTAATTTCTTCACCCTCAACTGGGCACTTTTCTATGGGGAGGGGTCAGTTTTTTCACAGATATTTTCGAAAGTCATCCCCTCTTTTTGATTTTCTAGCCTTAATTTTAACCTACGTCACTTACGGTTTTGCGGTGGTCGTAACAGCTAAGACGTCACGTTTTTTTTCCTGTTCTTTTCCTCCTTCGCGGTACGGTTCTAGCCTGCCTGACTTCCTACAACGACGTTTTTTTTTGCTCAGCACACACCTCCAAACACACGGGATCCCCGGGCACCAATGTTAGTAGTTACTAAAACATTAATATTACCAACATTTCGCTTTGTTATCAAGACCCCTTCCAAAATTAAAATAAACATGTAATAAATTGTCATCATAGTTAGGATTAAAGATTCTAAAGATAATGTTTAGTAGTATTATATTTAACTTTTATAATATAGCATAAAATTATACAAAAGTGTGCTGTTCGGAGAATTAACTTTATCGGTTTTATAGCTGTTATTCTTCTCGTTATGAATGACGTAAGAATAACTTAGCATAATAATATAAAACATAACATTATATATACAGACAGAACTTAATATTATATATAGAGATATAACTTGATATTATATATACAGCTAAAACTTGATATTATATATACAGCTAAAACTTGATATATATATATATATATATAAATATACAGACATAACTTAACATTATATAATTAAACCTTATATATATAGATATATCTTAATATTATATATCTAAATATATATGTATACACACACACATATATATGTATATATATGTATATAGAGACATAACTTAACATTATATAATTAAACCTTATATATAGATATATCTTAATATTATATATCTAAATATATATATATACACACATATATATGTATATATAGATATGTATATAGAGATATAACTTGATATTATATATACAGCTAAAACTTGATATTATATATACAGCTAAAACTTGATATATATATATATACAGACATAACTTAACATTATATAATTAAACCTTATATATAGATATATCTTAATATTATATATCTAAATATATATATATACACACACACATATATATATGTATATATATGTATGTATATATATATATATATATATAGGTAGATTGATATGAGTTACTATTATATATATATATAAATATATTTATAATATATTTATAATATATATATATCTTCTTCTTCTCTTCTTCTTCTTCTTCTATCTATCTATTCTATCTATCTATCTATCTATCTATCTATCTATCTTCTATCTATCTTCTATTCTTTCTATTCTTTCTTTCTTTCTTTCTATCTATATAAATAAAATGAACTCATTTTTTCCCGTCTGATTTTGACATTAATAGGATTAAAAATCAAGATATTTCATGCAAATATAATATGCACAAACGGCAGAACAATATCTGAGGTGTGTTATAGGCTTATTATTTCTCAAATTCCTCGATAATCTTAGATTTCTATACTTTTTCTGCTGAGAAGTCACGGCCAAAATCGGTTAAGATCAATGGAAGTGGTAAAATATTTTCTCTCTAATAAATTCCTCCTCCCCCTGCCACCACTTAACACCGTTTGGGGATCGTTCACAAGGAACAGTTGAGAAGAGAACACCGGTTTGGCTTCGTAGTTCTTTCATGTGAAGTTATTTAAAATCACTAAACTAAGCTGCAGTGCTCTGTGGCGTAGTGGTTAGCGTTCTGGACAATTCACATTATATTTTCATGTTCGCGCCGACCTACCGTAGTCGTTTTTTTTTTTGTTTTTTTCCTAAACAACTGGAATGGACTTTTCTTGGTGGCCGAACTGTTAACGTTGCAGATGTTTTTTTTTTTCACACTTTATTTTCCTACTTTTACTCATGACTCCGGGTTTGATCCTTCCTACTTACCTACCATAACATATAAAACAGAGTAAATATTAAAATAAAGATTAAAATAAAATTAATAGCAACTCTTCTAATTATGATGACAAATTATATATACACATTTATATAAATGCACGCACACACACGTATACACACATACATGCTTCCGTTCGAAAGAGGAAGTATTATAGGAGGTTGAAATACACAGACGATCCCAAGTCGCATGTGTATCCCCGTAAAGGGAGATAACGTTAGAATTTTATAGCTCTTGCAAACGGGTGTCGACGTCCTCCTGCATACAGCTCCTGCAATTCCTAGATGGTCACTCATCTAGTACTGACCAGTGTCAGCGTTGCTGTTCTGCGGAAAATTTTGATCCTCATAGCTGGTTAGGTCCCATTCGCCCCGTAACTCACCCAGCTTCCAAAGGAAATGGTGGAGTCTAACCCATTCATACGCCTTTATTATTTCTTTTTCTTTCAAATTACCTAACCATGGGTCTATGGTCTCCATCTTGAATCAAATTTCACACAGGGCAGTCCTTCAGTTCATTAGCTTATAAAAGGAATCATAAGAAATAGCAAAGTCAATTTTATTGCTTCATTAATTCATCTCTGGGTCTTTGGTAATCGGGGTTCTTTCTTTGACTTGGATGGCATTAACGTCTTCACATGCTTTGGCTGAGGTTATATCGGTTTCAGCTGAGTTTGGATGAGAGTAACCCTCGCCATCGGTACAGGCAAGAAGATCAGAACAACATCTGTGTTTAGATTAAAAACCGACGGTACCAAATTTCTGTTTGTTTGATATTATTTTAAAATCATTCGTCCTATTACCGTTTTTATCTCCGTGCATAACGATCTATTTCGTACCATTGTCAGTACATTGTAAGTCAAATCTATTAGAGTTGATTATATTAAAAAGATCCAAACGATATTCATTTTTATGTGTATGTGTAAATCGAATGTTGAGTCGGTTGTGAGCATTTAAACAGTAAGAAAAACGTATAAAGAAATGCACTAATATGAATACGAATTCGTGGCAGGAAAATTAGATTCTTAACTAAGTATATGCGATCAGTTCTTACTAATTGACCCAAGATACGGTTTCCATAAATAATCAGCCACATACCTTGATATCTTTGCAATCAGCGCAGGTGCGCCATCTAAACCTGCCAGAGAAATACTAAATTATTATACATTTCGATTAGAGACCTATAATCAGTTTTAATTTCTAAAACAAAATTAAACAAAATAACGCATGATGGAAAACGAAGCAGAATACATTTCCGTTGAATTAAATTAAAATTATTCGTAAATACTTATAAGCATTATCTTAATTTCTTTTTCTATTCACGTTAAATAGCATTGGGGGTTGAAAAAGATAATACAAAATAAAATAGTGATCAATATGATATATGATAAATATATAAATTATTTAAAATTTACAATTTACGAGTCTTTCATTACCGGTGACGAATCTCACTAGCTCAAGACACACTGAAGAATCGTCGAGACAGGGCAAAATCTGTCAGTGAATAACTATTACACCCCCCATATACATACATACATACATATACATAGAACACACATAAATAAACACACATACACTCAAACATATATACACACATAGACACAAACACATATATATACACACACATATATATACACACATATATATACACAAATACACACACATATATATACACAAATACACACACACATATATATACACATGCACACACACACATATATATACACACATACACACATACACATATATATATACAGACATACACACATACTCATATATATACATACACACAAACATATATACACATAGACACATATATACACGCATACACATATATATACACACATACACACACACTCATATATATACACACATACACACATATATACATACGCACACATATATATACACACACATACACACATATTCATATACATACACACGCATATATATACACACATACACACATATTCATATACATACACACACATATATACACACATACACACATACACACGTACACATACATATATATATATATATATATATATATATATATATATATAGAATAGAATACAAATACAGCAAGCTTCAATAAAGAAAAGAATGACAACAACAATAACCACTCCTGACGAAGATCGGATGTACCAATCGAAAACGCTTAAGTACAATCTACAACCTGCCAGCCGAAATAAAAAAAGACCACTCGGTGAATCGAAAAGTTGTCCAACAAAATCAGAAAAAAGAACTCAGTCGTGTTCAATCAGACATGCTTGAATAATGATTTGCCGCCAATATATATATATATATATATATATATATATATATATATATATGCATATATATATGTATATGTATATACATATATATATATATGCATATATGTATATATATATGTATTTATATATGTATATGTATGTATATGCATATATATGTATATATGTATATATATATATATATATGTATATGTGTGTATATATATGTATATATATGCATATATGTATATATATGTATATATATATGCATATATATATATGCATATGTATATACATATATATATGTATATTTATGTATATATATATGTATATATATACATATATGTATAAATATATGTATATATATGCATATATGCATATATATATGTATATATGCATATATGTATATATATGTAGATATATGTATATATGTATATATGTATATATATGTATATATATGTATATATGTACATATATGTATGTATGTACAGATATACATATATATACATATATATACATTCACGGTGTCTGTTTTTTTGTGTTTTTTTATTTTGTTACATTAGGTCCCCCTCCACGATTTATTTTGAAATTACTACTCATAAAGGTTTTCGACGATGCTGAATAAGAAATGCATATTTACAATGTGAAAAGGCAAGTAGTTTTCGAGATATAAAGACCTGTGCTATGCACTATGATTCACTGGCGGACATGAATAAATACGCAACCTCACAATATTAAGAACGGCTTTTAGAATGAAAACCGACAATCTCCCCATGTTAAGAACAGCTTTAGGAATAAACACCCTCAATATTCCCATGTTAAGAATGGCTTTCAGAATAAACACTCCTCACCTCCCCATGTAAAAACCGGCTTTTGGAATAAATACCCCCATCCTCCCCATGTTAAGAACGGCTTGCAGAATAAACAACGCCTACCCACCCATGTTAAAAATTGTGAAGGTTGAGCTAAAGTAAAAATTTATTTCTATTTTTATTTTTTAAATAAATTGTTAGTTTAAAGCACAACGCTACCTCGGTTTTAATAAAGGAAAAACATTCATATTTTCTTATATAAAAACAACTCGGAAAAAAAGCGTATTTTCCAGTCCGTCAGAATAAGGGGTTTGTATTACTGTACACATAGATTCAATAAAGTTGTCAAAAAAACACATAAATATATAACAAATAAATGTTATCAAAGGCAAGATAAGTTAATTTTCAACCTAACTGGATAATTATTGTGTGTTTTTATTTAATGTAAAATGTTTATTCATCTCGAAAAACATCCAGTGTTTACCGATGCGTCGGAAAATTCAAAATGGCACCGAACTCTCTGCTACACAAGATAAGTTTGGAAAAATGAGTTAAAAATAAAAACCTTTACCACATACTGTTAAAAACCCACCGAATATATGTCAGCGTATGTCACGGTAACATATATTGCGCTAGTTTATAACAGTATGGTTAGAAACTAGCGTGGGTTTTGTTAGTTTAAGGCAGAACGCTAATGTGTACCACGGTTTTAATAAAGGAAAAGCATTTATAAAAAAGTGTACTTTGAAGTTTGTTAAAATAAGTTGTATAAAAAAAGCATTTTTTTTTTTACTTATGCTTCATTTTTTAAATGTATCAATTTGTGTTTTACGCTTTTAATGATTTAAAAAAAATTTGTTTTTTTTTATACGCACGTGTAGTCAGAATCGTTATTTTTCGTCATTTCAAAATAGTATAATTTTATCGTAATGAATTTAAATTAAAAAAAATAGGGAATGTTTTTTTATACTTATCAATTAAACAGATAATGAAATATTGTAATTCAGAAGTCATAAATTCGTGGACCGCTCGTCTCTCCCGGAAATAAAATGGTGAAAATAGTTCCGCATTACGAAAAATATTTTTATTTTATTTAATATTAATTTATTTTATTTAATATTAATTTCTGTGTTACTATTTTAACGATTAAAAAAAGTGTGTTAAAGTCAAAATTGTATTTAATATTAATTTCTGTGTTACTATTTAAACGATTAAAAAAAAGTGTGTTATAGTCAGAATCGTTATTTTTCGTCGTCATTTCCTCGACGAATAAAAGTTTTTTTTTAATAAGGTAATATTTACTTTTTAATATTTATAAACACAGTTAGATGATAAAGATTCACTGTTATAAAATTTCACAGAAAACGGGATTGTAGATTTCTAGTTTATCGATTTTGAATAAACCAGACGTTTCATGTATATATATATATATATATATATATATATATATATATATATATATATATATATATGTATATTTATATATATATATATATATATATATATATATATATATATATATATATGTATTCATCATATTTTAAAGGTGGGGAATTCTGGTGTAGGAAATAAAAAAAAATCCACTTAAAATTGACATAATGCTTTCTTGTAAAATTAATTGAATACTACCAATAATGAGTATCGAAAAGTAAAACATATAATTTATAATGTGATACAATTTCTGCATCTAGCACTAAGATTTATAATATATATAATATAGAAGTCACTTTGTGTATGTGTGTGCACTCCTTCCTTATAGGTTCCAAAACGGTTGAGGCTAGATTTTGCAAATTTCCCAGTAGTGGAATTTATATTTCTGAGAGTGTTCTTAGTTATATTTTGTACAGAAATTAATCTGATAAGTGTCGAAAATCGAACAAAAAATCCGATCTTAAAATAGTCTTTCTTCTTTTACAGATAAGAACATTTTTGACAGGGGAATATCTTACGTTACACCGTAATCTTAGTGGGTGTAACATAAAATATTCCCCTGTAAAATTCTTTTTTTTATCTATAACAGAAGAAAAACTATTTTAAAGATCATCAAGCCCAAATATCAGCTGACGTGTTATTGCAAATAAAAACAGACGGAATTTGATGAACGAATTATCATTATTATTTAAAATGTATTTGTCTTCGAATTAGTCTACCAGGCAAATTATTCCTCGTAATGTTAAATCAATAGATGATTGATTCTATAATAATACTACGCAATGTGCATTAATTAAAATATTATGTTTAAGCGTATTGTACGACCGGAAAACGCCGGGCGTTCAGCTTGTATATCATATAAAATGATACTAGCAAAGAATATACTATCTATAATATAAATCTCACCTCTCTTTTTAAATGTAAGTATGTATGTATGTATGTATATATGTATGTATGTATATATGTATGTGTGCCTAAAACTTTCGACAGAGACGACAAATTTTCACGAGATCAGTATCGTATTGAAGCTCTACCCTTCGGACGACAAATATCGAAAAATTAGCTGAAAACATTAATTCCTTCACCCTTAACTGACACTTTTTCGCCGATATTTTCGAAACTCATCCCCTCTTTTTCGATTAACTAGCCTTAATTTAAACCTACGTACCTTCCAGTTTGGCGATGGGTGCAATAGCAAAGACGTCACGTTTTTTTCACGTTCTTTTCCTCCTTCGCGATATGGGCGCGAGCTTGCCTGCCAACTACCACTTTTTTTTATTTGCTCAGCACACGCCTCCAAGATAGTATTATATAAAATGAAACTAGCAAAGCAAACTTATCAAGACTGAGAAAGCTTTACACTTAAAAGAGGAGCAATTAAATATATTATATAAAATATGAGAATTAAAATTTACATACTATTATATTATATCATGAATAAGGAAAGAATAATAAAGAAAAGCCTCTTAAGACCATGGTATTTCGAAGCTAAATACTTTTTTTTATCATTTACTGTTTACTACTTTTTTTACTTATATTAAAAATTTTTTGTCATCGCATTATGTTTTCACTCTATTTTATAATTCTCTGCTTTTATCACTTGTTAGTTAGTCTTCATATCTGAAGGTCTGTTATTGTTTTCCAGAGGTTAAGTAACCAATGAAGTGTAACGAGGTTAATACAAGAGTGCTCAATACCTAAGTAGAGGAGAGTTTACGATTTTTTGTTTTTACATAAGCAGTAATATTTTGTTACACAGTCATGAGCATGTTTCGGTCAGTTAGATACCTTTTCAGGCGATACAGCTTATACGAGACATAATTCGCTTATAAAGAGATGATCGTCTTTTTCTAGTAAAAACACGCTGACGGCCCTAAATATGATAAAATAAAAAAAAAATATTATTAAGGAATTCAAAAGAATCAACCTTAAGATCGAAATTTTCACAAACATAAAAATAGTTCACTTCATATATGTTAGACTAAACCTAAACAAGGGAACTTATGAACCATATAAAAAGATAACAGTAACCAATATATATGTACCCTAAATATATATATATGTCCACCCTTTCTCAAATTACCCTAAAACTATTATTAAAGATATCCCCAAACCCATTAGCAGAAGAATTAGTTCAAAGAGTTCGACAAAGAAAACTTACAGTAAAGGCCTTGTAAACAGTGGATACAAAATACACTAGAGTAGATAGAGCTTGCAAAGAATAGGTCTACATCTAAAAAATATAAAAGAAAAATCACTTGGTTTACTCCTCCCTACAATCAAATTGTTTAAACCAATCTAGAAAAAAGTTCTTAAATCTAATTGAGCTACACTTTCTCTCCAACACTGTCCTCCATAAAATATTTAGTAAAACACAATTAAATTAAACTATAGTTACAGCAATAATCTGGAAAAATAATAAAGACCATACTAAAATTTTAAATACTAAAATAGAATGCAACCAAAGTAAAAAAATAAAAACAAAAAATTGTAGTTGTATAGATAAGTCCAATTGTCCCCTCAAACAGAACTGTCTAGTAACCTCTGGTATATACCTAGCTAACATTGGAGCTAAGGAGGACCCTTCCACTAACAAATTCTACATAGGTCAAATAGATCAGTTATCCAGATTCAAGTAAAGATTCACTGGCGATAAAAGTTTCTTCATGAACCCAAAGTATAGTAATCACACATCATTACTTGCATATTACAGTGAACCAAAAAAGAAAAAAACTTAACAAGAACTTAACTTGGAATTTCTGACAAAACACAAAGTTTGTCAATAAGTTAACTGCCCGTTGTTGCCTCTGCTTGAATGAAAAACTCTTTATCACCAAATTTAAAGATAAGAATAAACTCCTAAATAAGAAACAAGAATAAATTGTTGCTATTACAAATCACACCTCCTTAATCACTTAATGCCCCCTCCTTGGGTCCCTATCAAACACGCCTCCAAGACTACATATAATAAGATCCCACAAAAATGCACCTTTTCACTTAAATATCCACAATTTTTTTTATTAGCTAATTTCTTTACTGCACCATCTTTGAACCACTCCAGGAAATCATTATATATAACTATACTTTTTACTTATAAGCAATTACTCTGCACACTTCAAATATTTTTCTATCTCCCTAAATTCATCCACTGAAATTTTGGCACTTAACCTATACATGTCTGTTATATTTCATATCAAGTCTCCCTTAAACACTATAATGACGTTTACTCTTAATAGAAATATTCGACAAAAGCAAGATTATCGTCATGTGTTATGTTATCAACTTTAATACGATTAGCCCAAACAAATAAATGGAATAAATAACCGGCCTAAACTAAACTTTAATTTTAACTTTGTGTCTTAGTTGAAATCAATAGTTTTCTTCATTGTATTAAAGCACTCTTACAGATAACTTTTAAAGCGCCAACTCTGAAATCTGACGAGTCTCAAATTCTCAAAATAACCAAATATATTATAAATTGAAACATAACAAAAACTTAAAGACTAACTCTAAAATATTATTATTTGAATCTACCCCAAAAGCAATAAAGATCACATATATATATATATATATATTTATTTATCTATGTATATCTATCTATCTATATATATATCTATATATCTCTCTCTATATATATCTATATCTGTCTATCTATATATATATATATATCTATATCTATTAATATCTATATATATATCTATCTATATATCTATATCTATATTTATCTATATCTGTCTATGTATATCTATCTATATATCTATATATATATATCTATAAATATCTATATATATATCTATATATATATATATATGAGGGTATCCATCCATCCATCTCTCTCTATATATCTCTGTCTGTGTCTGTCTGTCTCTCTCTCTCTCTCTCTCTATATATATATATATATATCAGTTATTCAGAAATCTTCTATATATTTTCTGTTGCCCTTTTCATCTCATCTTCTATTTTTTTTTAAATCCATTATTGCTTATAGGATGATTTTGGAATCTTACTTTAAATACTTTCCTCACACTCTTGTTACTAGTCAATATTATTATTAAAAATATCATTATTAATTATCATAAATGTCACATTAACAAACTTATTCACAATCTCATTACCTTCTATTTTTATTTATCATTATCACAATTAAAGTAGATTAGTATATCTAAGCATGGAGATAAATTGATTATATACATTTTGAGATGATATTATTTTATTATTATGACTATATAACTTTCAAAGCCTCTTGTAGTAAATAATATATGATAAATAATGATATTGAAATGGGAATTGAAGATGGGAGGAGTGGATCGGAATGGAGGACGAGTAGAAAGGGAAGACATGGCCTAAAACACCACCAATAAAATATTCATTTCGTTCCCTTTTCCTTCTTTCTTTCTCTCTTTCTTTCTTATTTCTGTGCTCCCTTCTCCCTTGCGTCTTTTCTATTCTTTATTATCTCTTAACCTCTTCATTGGTGCGGGTAGAGTATATGTAGTTGGGCAAGGATATACAAGCGGGCAACGTCAGTTGTACGTTTTTTTGACCACATAGAAATTCTAGTCTACTACAAACATCTTTATAACTGAATGACCCCGATTAAATCTGAAATCCCTTTTAGCATAGATTTATCAAATTCACATTCACTAACTGAACCTATACACTCTAATATGTTTAAGATTTGGAGCGGCCATAACACACGCATACGAATGCATTCTTTAACCCCAGTCCACCCTTTCTCATATCTCAATAACAGACTCAAATCAACACCCATAGTCGGTCTTATTTACATACAATAAAATCTTATTTTTCACAACATTTGACGGAATATCCTGATTTTATCTCCTGTAAAGAAGACATGTTCATTGCAAAATTTGCTTTCGAATAAGCTGTATTGCAATGAAATGTTTCTAGTTACTAGTAACTAGCTGACCGAAACATGATCATGACTGTATAGCAACATATTACTGCTTACGTAACAACAAATAAAAAGTATATATATATATATATATATATATATATATATATATATATATATAGTGTGCCAAGAGGCGTTAAAAAAATCAAATAAAGTACCCAATACTTTATATATACATATACGAATGCCATGCACTTAAGTCTGACGATTTTCTATGGGGATAAAACACAAGTTATTCTGCATAGTTTTATTGATAGAAATATATATTTTACACCTATATATATATATATATATATATATATATATATGTGTGTGTGTGTGTGTGTACTCTTTATTTGTTGTTACATAAGCAGTAATATTTTGCTACACAGTCATGAGCATGTTTCGATCTGCTAGCGACTAGTAACTAGAAACGTTTTATCGCAATACACACACACATATATCTATCTATACTCCTATAAATTCGTTTTTCTTTTGTGTGCATTGATATTCATATTAAAACCCTCTTTTCTATTTATTTAAAAAGAAAATACAATTTTCTTATATATGGATCGTGCAATTGCATTCATCTGCAAAAGATCTAGCTAATTTGCATATTCTTTTAAACATTCATTTTAATTAATTCCCTATTAGTTTTTTCGGTTTCTTATTGGATGATCCTTTTTAGTTTACTATTACGTGTAATTATTTTCATGCAGATATTCTACATGATTTATACTTGCATAATATTTGCGTAAAAAGTTTATAGTAAACACAAAACTGTTTCCATGTGAGCCCTCGCGCGAAAGAGCAGGACACAACATGTTTTAAAAAATAATAATAATAGAATAACAATAACAAAGACTTTCGCTGGCGAGGACTACTATTGACCGTAACCACTTATACAGTCCTTTTTAAATTTTAATCTCTATTTTTCTCGTTATGTACTGAATATTTGTTAATGAAACCTATATAGAAATATGTTCCTTATTAAATTTTAAAGATTTTCTATTCTGAAAGAAGTTTAAAAAATTTAATCTAAAAATTTATTTAAAAGTCTTTGTTAAAAAAAATCAGATTTTCTCATTATTCAGACCTGTATTACAAAAAGGGACTTGCAAAAAGAGTTGTGGTGTGCTGAGAAATACACACTGAAACAGAGAGAATATTCAGACCTGTAATAATACAAAGAGGGGGTTGCAAAAATGAGTTGTGGTGTGAGGAGAAATACAAACTGAAATAGAGAGAAGGAATGTTTTAAAATATAATCTTAAAAAGATAAGATACAAGTTAGAAAAGCATTAACTTAATTTAAATTGAATCAAAAAATTACCTTGGATTTATTTATATAATGTACATTGATATAGATATAAAATTTTCAATGCCATTTTTAAAGTACAACAGAATGTACATTAAATAAAATAAATCCAAGGTAATTTTTTTATTCAAATTAAATTTTTATACCTTACTTTGAAAAATTTATAAAAGTACACTTTGAAGATAAATAAATTTCAAATTGAATCTTGTTCCTTTATTTTTAAAGCCTATAGTAAAAACATTTTGTTTAACAATTTTCATGCCTTGGATGAAATGCTTTTCTAACTTGTATATT
This sequence comes from Euprymna scolopes, assembly GCF_053919585.1. NCBI lineage: Eukaryota > Metazoa > Mollusca > Cephalopoda > Sepiida > Sepiolidae > Euprymna > Euprymna scolopes. The sequence goes on from NC_136510.1 coordinate 32,932,172, forward strand.
TATGTATACGTATATATTTTTGTTTAATCTATCTATATATCTATCTATCTATCTATCTATCTATACATATACAAAAGTGAACGTGTCTGTGTATCTGTGTACATTTCCCTATTAAATAACTCTGTCAAGTTTTAGTCTACAGAAAAAAGAAATTAATCGCTTTTCTTTTGTTCAACATACCCCTCCAAACACCCGGGCAATGCTGGGCGTAAATGCTAGTGTATCTATAAAAGTGAACGTGTCTGTATCTGTATGTGTGTGTGTACATTTCCCTACGCAATAACTCTTAATTTTAAGTATACAGACTCGAAATTTGATATACAGGGTACTGAGATTTGGAAAAACAACCTTTGGCCAGAAATTTAGCTGGTAAGAGGTCAAAGTTCAACAATTTGACCTTTGAGAACTCTACTAAACTCCTCCGACAATTTTGGGCTTAAACACTTGAATTTTTAGATATAGGTTTGTTGGACATGGATCTAACTTAATAATTTGATTTGAGCCCCAAACTATAAATGTTAAGGGGTCATAATAGGGGTCGAAGTTAAAAAAATTGACCGCTTTTGTTTTGCTCAACATACACCTCCAAACACCCGGGCAACGCCGGGCTGAAATACTATATATATATATATATATATATATATATATATATATATATATATATATATATATATATAAAATAGTAAGAAAAAAGCTGTAAAATAGAAGTTTGTAATGAGTTTTTTATTATTTGGCAGAATACTTAAAAACTTGTGTGCTAGGTAATCCTTAATCCGCGGAGTTTCAAAGAATGCTAATTCTCCTTAGAGAAAAATTGTTAGCAAAATAAATAGATAAGGATGCTAGATATTAGCATTTTTATGCAATTGCTGGTTATTGTATGAGATGAAACTAAAATTTTATGAGTTTTAGACATAAAATACAAAAAATATAAGAATCTAAATATAGGAACAGTTCATGCGAAAATGCTTTCAGCAATATTTTGAGGAAAATGTCAATTATATGTATATAGGTAAATAACCAATTGGTACACGTACATACATATAAGAGCTCGCATATACATATATAGATCCATAGGTATATATTTGATTTAAAATTCAACATTAAGACAACACACAACCAACCGTATATAAAGAAAAGTCCATTGTAATTAAGGTTATTGGTTGTTGGTGAAAAAACAACAGGTGCGCGTCTGAGTAATTCAAGTTTTAAATACTATATATATATATATATATATATATATATCGTATATATACTATATACTTCAGAATAGTGTATATACTGTATACTTCAGAATAGTGTAATGTAATATATCTACTGGTATGGAAATTCAGTGATTATTGGTCTTACGAAATACTATTGGCTGCAATATTTTATAAAGACAACCCCAGCTGAATAAAAAGTTGCTCAATATACCAGATAGAGCAAATAAATCGTAAATTACTAATTTAAATTCCATGGCGTGTAATGGTTAAGTTTCAAATCTAGAATTTTTATTATATGCAAGACAAAGAATACAATTTAAAAAGTATATCTCCTTAACCTATAGGTGTATATATGAGGAGATGAGTAGACACCGAAAACCTTTAGGTTACTTTTTGAATTGTATTCTTTGTCTTGCATGTAATAATTCTAAATTTGAAATTTAATCACTTCATGGAATCTACATTACTAATTTGTGATATATATATATATATATATATATGTATATATATATGTATATATATATGTGTATATATATATGCATATGTATATATATGTGTATGTATATATGTATATATATATGCATATATATATGTATATATATGTATATGTATGTATATATATGTATATATATGTGTATACATATAAATATGTATATATATGTGTGTATATATATGTATATAAATATATATATATATGCATGTATATATATATATATATATGTATATAAATATATATATATATGCATGTATATATATATATATATATATGTGTGTGTGTGTGTGTGTACTCGAAATAACTTACATAAATACGATTACATTTCAATAAGCCATTTGCTTCGGCAAGGTTAAAAATTAATTATGAAAATAAAAAAAATTACAAAATAAAGATTGTCTTAGAAACATTGTTTTCCGCACATATAGATGAAATCAACAACAGCGTTGACGCTAAATCGATAAACTCGCCCCAAAATGTAAAATTTAGATGTGAGTTGGATAGGCGTTGAACATATGAAACATGCCAAATCTTATTCCCTCCGAATTTCTTTTATTTAATAATCAGGTTGCAAAAGTTGACGCAAAAGTTTGTGAAATATCATTTTAAAACATCATAATTTATTTAATGCATACTGTTTTTATTACCATTTTTTTTTTTACAGATTACACTGGCAAACACATTTTTTGTTTTGTTTCTAAGCTGATTCAGACTAATTTGGGGGTCCTGATTCCGAAAATCATATTAATTTTTTCTCATCAGGTAAATTAGTCATTTGTTAGTATATATTTCTTTTATTATATCAACATTATTGGCTAAATATATGTGTACATATCTTCATACAAACATAATGTCAATAGGTAGCTAATAATATTTATATAAATAAAGAAAATCATACAATAATTCAGCTCTGCTGATTCCAAAAATCATATTAATTTTTCTCACCAAGTAAAGCTGTTAAGATATTTGCTATTTTATACATTTTTACCTTAAAATTAGGTGTTCTGTCTTCTTGTATTGAACTAATTATCCCCCTTTAAGTTACTCTTAACTAAAAAGTTACTTTCTTTGTAATTTCCCTTTCCGGTTTGTCTTTACTTCCTTTTTGCAAACATTAGCGACACAGCACTCCTCTTTCTTATTTATCCGCCCCATCCCCGGCATCAATGGTATGGTTTACTCATTTCTTCTTTTGAACAATGTGTTTGTTTACTTTGTCATGCAAACGATACATTTCATATTCCATTTCTTTACAAACTTATTTAGTCTTTTGATTTGTTTAAGTAAAATTTGCTATGCAATGAGGTATGTAGTTCGTAAGAAGTTAACACTGAGTAGTAACTAGGTCTAACGATTGTGGTATGTTTTTGTTGGTCTAAGTATGTGTTGTGTCGTAGAACAACAGTGAAAATAAGAACAATCAAGTCGAGGTTCGGTTAAGGAACAAGTGTATTAACAATAATGTACAAAGATAGGAAAGCGTGTATATCTGCTGGGCACTCGGCTAGCAGTTGAAGTGTAGTCGTATCTCTCTCACCGGTGTTGGAATTACTAGCGTTATTTATAGTGCTAATCGGTGTAAATTCCTCTGTTCAAAGAAGGCTGGTATAACACCCCCCACCTTTGAAAATATCCCGTCTGGGATTAATAACGTTTTTGTTTTGGGTTCACTCTAATCAATTCTGTTGATTTCCGTTTTCTGTTTGATCTTCTGTTCTCCAGAACTGTCTCTGGTATGGGCACCTGAAAAGTATCAAACACTGTGTCCATGATGTCCTCGGGCAATCTGGTCACCTCACTGTTCGAGTATTTTTTCCGAATTTGGTTAGTGTGACGTTTGTGCACGAAGTCTGGTCCCTTAATCATGTAGACCATGTTGCCTATTTGTTTCTCAACAATGTCGGACTCCCGAAAGTCTTATTATTTTTGTAAATCTTCTAGTAGACTCTTTTGCCAACTTTATACCGTTTTTTTTATTATCGTTTTTTTGAAGTTTGGCCAATCCTGTCGCTATATAACAGGACGTTATCGCAAATTAAATAAATGTATTCATCCAGTTCGTTATTGTTGATCCTTTCTTTCGTGCGTATGATAATTTCGTCCATCTCGGCCTTACACTTAATCTCATCAAGCGTTACTGGAAGTTCTCTTATTGTGTCACATAACGTAGTTTTTACTTCAACTTCCGCTTGAATGGCTGCTATTACCATATCCTCCAATGGTTCTGTCTGCTTAGGTATTAACGTCGCTAACCCGTCTACATGACCAAAGTTTTTAGATGGTACATACTCCATTTGCAAATTGTAATTCAGAAATATGGTACCTCATCTTTGGAGTCTATTCGCCGTATTTTGTGGTAGTCTTTTTTCGATCCGAAAATCGTTAATAATGGTTTGTGGTCTGTTTGTAACAGAAATTGCCTACCGTGCAGGAAACGATGAAATTTCTTTACCGCGAATATAATGCTTAGCGCCTCTTTTTTCAATCTGTGAGTAGTTCTTTTCAGCTGGCAAAAGTGATCGGGATGAATGTGCTATGGGTTTCACTTTTCCATCATCCATTTTGTGTAAACTGCATGCCCTATACCATAGGAGTTTGCATCGCTTGCAACTATAATTTCACGCTTGGGATTATAATGTGCCGGAAACAAGTTAGACGTTAAAGTGTTTTTAATTTCCCCAAATGCTTCTTCACACCCTTGCGTTAAGACCCATTTTGGTCTTTCCTTAACAGTTTATTTAAAGGCGACCTTAGTTTATGCATATTTGGCACAAATACATTGTAGTAATTTGCCAAACATAAGAAACTTTGTAAAGACGCAATATTTTCTGGAGCAGGCATATTCTTTATTGCACTCGATCTATCTGGATCCGGCCTTCTTCCATGTTTATCAATGATTTGCCCCAAGTATTTTATTTTCTCCATGAAAAATTACATTTTTCCTGTTTTACTTTAAATCCATAATCCTGGATCTTTTTGAATACTTGGTTTACATGAGCTTTGTGTTGTTCTTTGCTAACACTTTTCATTAACACATCGTCAAGGTACCCAACTGCGAAATCCAACCCATTTAACATAATGTCCTAATTGGCTGAAAAATCGCAGAGGAGACTTTGACCCCAAAAGGAAGTCAGTTAAACTTGTACAATCCCTTATGGGTATTAATACATAGCATCTTTGGACACTCCTCATCGACTGGAACTTGTAAGTACGCGTCACTGAGGTCGATTTTAGAAAAAAATATTTCCCTCCACTCAGTTTCGCAAATATCTCTTCAGGGATCGGAAGAAAATAAGGGTGATCTTGTAATGCCATGCCCCGTTTAAGCCTACGTGAAGTCGGCGCAAACCCGAATCTCCTTACTCTTCTTTTTTATGTAAACCGTTGCTGCAGCATACTCACTGTGATCATTTTTTCCGATGACACCCATGTTTTCGAGTCTTTCTAATTCTCTGTCTGTCTGTTCTATAGCGGCATATGAAATATTTCTTTTCTTTCTGATCACTGGCTCTTCATTTAATTTTACGTCAAATTTTGCTACCGCTTTTGTACACCTTCCCAAACCGCCTGAAAATACATCTGGGAAATTCACTTTTAACTCCCTCTTAAGTTTTTCTGCCTCCATATTCGAATCCTCAACCTTTTGGTAAAATGAGCTTAAAGGCAGATCCCATAGTCTAAACTTTTCGAACAGATCAGTTCCAAAGAGGTTATTTGATTTTCACATGACAAAAAATTCTTGCTTTTTCGGCTCTGTTCTGAAAAAGAATATTCGTCAATAATTTTCCTTCGAAGGTAATTTTTTCGCCACTGACGCTTCTCGCCGTTTTATGTGATTTAATCATAGTGGGTCTCCCAAGCTTCTTTCATGTCTGTACATTATTAATGAAAATGTCAGACCCACTATCAAGCTGTAGCCTTACTTTCTTTTTAAACATTTTGACCTGTACATATTTCCGGATATTTTGTTCGTCAGGTTCAATTTTCGTAAGTTTAATGGATGTCTTTCTACCAGATTTTTTTCTACAATGCGATGCTTTATGCCCTTTCTAGTGGCAGTTGTCACATTGTGAATTTGTAGGGACACTCATTGTACCAATGTTTATTTCCACACCTCCAACATGGTCCAGGTGAATGTTTTCCCTGTTTCTTTCTCTGGTTAATTTTTGAAGTCGAATTTTTCTTTTAATGGATACTTTTAATATGCGACACTCCGCTTTCCTCTTTGTCACGACTGTCTTGTTTCAACGCAATAAACCGTTCACAGTCTTCCGCTAAGTTTTGTAGTTTTAAATTCGGTTCGTTTTCGAGTTTATTTAAAACACGACGCATGATTTCAGCGTCTTTATTTAAGACCAGCCCTTGCACAAATATGAAACATTTAAAATTATCTGCTGATAATTCTTCCAGTTTAAAATCGTCGCAATGCCTGTTCACTATACTTGCATAAGTAGTGTAGTCGTCTTCCTCTCTTCTAGTAACATTCATACATTTATATCGCCTATGGAAAAGAGACGTTTTTGCAGAAAACAGTTCTGTAAGTAGTGTAACTGCTTCTTGGAAGCTGAACTCACTGGTATTTTTGGGAGAATAAAATTCACGAACTTTGTATGATCGGCTGTTCCCAATTTCCTTAGCAAAAGCCTAATTTTTTTCGCGTCTGATCAGGTACCACAATCCGATATAAAAATATCCTCATATCTTCTATAGTACTGGACGAAAGTGACATCGTCTTCTGGATTATAGTTGAAATTTTCAATAGCGGCCCACACAGCTGTTTGAGAAAATGCGTTATGATTATCGTCCGCTTTAGTTAACTGTGTCGCCTCCGGAATTTTTCTTTGTTTCTCCTGTGTTTTCATCAATATTTCCTCGAAGCGTTTCTGTTGTTGAAGCATTTTTTCTTCAAATGCTTGTTTAAATCTCTCTTCTCTTTTTACTTGTTGAATTTGCTGCTTTTGTAACGCAAGATTTTGCTCTGCCTAGAATTGGAACAATTCTACCAGTGAATCTTTGAATTTCGCATCCATCATACGAATTCAGTTTATAATTTACGCTTGTATTAAAAAAATATTCCTTAGTAAAAAAAAAAAAAAAAAAAAAAATCAACCAAGTTTTCTTTCCCAATTCTTTTGTTTGAAGAACAACAGTTTAGCAGTCCTTTTATAACTTAATTTGTTGAACGCTATATTTCTAGTCTTACTAGAAACAATCCAGCGAAATAACATTTGTTTAACATTTTTTTATTTGCACGCGTTTTTGCGTAGCCAAAATAAAATCTGTCGCTTTAAATATCCAACGAATTCGTATGGGAAACATTTAGTTTTTTTTTAACCCTCTTTGCCTTTTGCAAAAAATTGCTTGATTCTTTACGTGTTTGCTAAGCACAAATGACGTATGCGAATAATTATTTTTCACGGTCTGTCTCTTTTTCTCTTGACAAAGTCAAGCGTGTTTTTTTTTCAAATCCCAGATGTTATCTAAATAACGATAAGCTTACACGGTATTTTCTAGTTGGTTTTGGACATTTAACTTTGTAGGAGAAAATTCTTATCGTAACCCTTTTTCCCTTTCTAAAAAACTTGGTAAGCGTATTCAATTATTAAATAATTTACAGTATTCGCGTTTTTCGCTGTAGATTTTGGTAGCAAGTTTTTCCCGTCGCCAAATTACTATTGTAGTAATTTATTCGCTGTTAATCATTGCGTCCAAATATCTGTTGAAATGACGAAGGTGGTCTGCCGTAAAGATTTTACGAATCTTTATTTCAATCACTTTTTGCGATTCTCTGCAGTGAAGGTCGTTTCGATTCCTTGTCGCCCATCTGTTGTGTCGTGGAACAACAGTGAAAATAAGAACAATCAAGTCGAGGTTCGGTTAAGGAACTAGTGTATTAACAATAATGCGGAAAGATAAGAAACCGTGTATATCTGCTGCGCACTCGGCTAGCAGTTGAAGTGCAGTCGCATCTCTCTCACCGGTGTTGGAATTATTAGCGCTATTTATAGTGCTAATCGGTGTAAATTCCTCTGTTCAAGGAAGCCCGGTATAACAGTATGGTTTATTCTCTTAATGTTATGAATTCATTTATAAGTCAAACAGGAAATAATTAAACTGCATTTTTTTACTTTCTTGGTAGATTTTTTTGAGCAAAAATTAAACATGGATATATCATTTCTTATGCGAACTTGTTTAAATAATCCAAATGTGTTTTGCCATATTTGCGAGAAGTATACGTTGCAATCCAACAAACGAATCAGTGAATTTGTGAAGTGTACTTATCTTGCTTACTTTAAAGTAATTCTGGGTGACCAAGATAAGGCCTAGGAACCCCAATGCAAGCAATATGTTGAGCATCTTCGACAGTGCACACAAAAAAAAAAGAATGGAAAGCCACTCCGCTTTGGTATTACAATGGTCTGGTGTGAACCGAAAAACTATTTCGATGACTGCTATTTTTGTGCAGTCAAAACAAAGGTAATCAACAGAAAAAAAAACAGTAATTCGTTGGTTTATCCAAACCTCAAGTCTGCAATTAGGCCAATTCCACACTGTAATGAAACTCCTATTCCAGTGTTTAAAGACTTGCTAGAATTAGAATTTCCTGGTTCTGAAGAAGACCAAGCCTCTGTTTTGTCCACTGACAATAGTGAAGCCACTCGTTCAGATGTCGGTTTTCCTCTTTCACTACCACAGGAGAACTTAATGATATGACTAGAGATCTCAACCTTTCTAATTAATTTTCTGAACTTTTAGCTCCAAGACTAAAAAAAAAACTTACTTCAGCCTTGACTCCCATAACCTTCTATGGAAAACACCATATTGAATTCTTGCCATATTTCACGTGAAAACGATATAGTATATTGCAACGACGTTGCCTGCCTGCTTGGTCTTGAACAGTATTATTCTCAAGATATGTGAATTTTTATAGACAGTTCCAAAAGAAGTTTAAATTGTGTTATTCTTCACAATGGCAACTTATATGGATCAGTTCCTCTAGAGCAATTTAACGGCCTTCAAAGAAAAATATGATGGAATCACATTTGTTATGGAAAGAACTTCATACAACCAGCACCAATGGATCATATGTGTCGATTTGAAAATGGTGGGGTTTCTCCTCGGGCTACAAGATGGCTGCACAAAATTTTCTTGCTTCTTGTGTTTGTGGGATGGAGGGGCAATAACAGAGCACTGGATAAAACAAAATTAGCCTGTGTGCAGTGAACTGATTCCTGGCTCTCTCAATGTTTTGGCTTCTCTTTTGGTGTAGCGTTTCAAAATTGTGTTTCCTCTTTTTCACATAAAGCTTAGCATCGTGAAACAGTTTGTGAAGGCAGTTAAGAAAGATGCCGACTGTTTCAAATATATTTGCATGAAATTTCCAGGTCTAACCATAGAGAAATAAAAAGCTTGAATTTTTTATGGATCCCAGATTCGAAATTTAATGAATGACGCAAATTTCTGTGATTTTGTGAATCTTGGAGAATTGAGTACCTGGGCGGCATTTACAAATGTAGTACATTTTTTTTGGAGAAAATAAAACGCCCAATTACAAATGGCTTGTTGAAATATTACTCATAAGTCACCATCATCTGGGTGCAAATATGAGCATCAAGTTACATTTTTTGCACAGCCAGCTTGCCTGTTTTCCTGAAACTTTAGATGGTGTAAGCGACGAGCTATGGGAGCGGTTCCATCAAGACATCGACATGGACGTTCGCTATCAAGGCCATTGGGATGCCACAACGCTTACAGACTACTGTTAGTTTATCAAGCGTGATGATGCTGGAGCCCCTCATTCTAGAAAATCAGTAAAACGTCAATTTATGGATAATGATGTCTATACTTAGAGTTTTTTTTTATAACTTCAAGTTTTAATTGTGATTATTTTGATGTGATTTCATGAATATGCGTCTTAAAATTACATAAAAATAGTGTTTCTTCGATTTGCCTGTTTTTATTGTAGCTGTTGGCTTCCTAAAAGCGGAGTATACCATAGGAGAAAAAACCTCAAATGAAGAAAAAAGGTTGAAACATCTTAGGCACCATGACAATTTTTGTTGATTAGTATTATTAAAGTATCAGACATATTTTTCTTCAATATTCTCATTTAATTCGTATTTCGAGGATTAAAAAAACCGTTTAGATGGCCTTAGGTTATCATCACGAGATGAGAATGAACTCAAGTTAGATTTATATTTCACATCAAGATTTAAACAATTTTATAAACGAGGTATTTATAAATTCGGTGACAGATATCGTAAAGAAAGCAAAGGTCGTTATTAGTATGAAGAAAAATGAAAACATATGCACAACTGATGAAATTTTAAATCGGCAAAAAACTTTTGCACCGATCTTATACATTTCTTACGACACGGTCAACAAAAGGTTTGTCCACACAGACCTCAATATCAGATACACATAAAAACTCTAAATGAACATATGCAAATACAGAGCCGTTCAAAAAATAATGCTTCCTATTTTTTTTTATTTCACCCATATGGGTCAGAGAAGATTGAAAATTGTATTGTCAAGATGACTGAACTTATGCATTCTTGACCTGAAAAAATCATCTCTCTGTTACAGATATTGACGGCGTGAGACTAAGAAATCAACCCGTGCCATGGGCGTGTGTCAGAAGCAGAGATGCTTCATGGAATTTCTGAATAAAAATGCATTGAGAATGCCGGTAACTATGTAGAAAAATACATTCTGTAGCACAAAGGGTCGCTTGTTATAATGGGTCCACTTTCGTGTTCGTACCTCTTCAACTTTTTTAGTTAAAAAATAGGAGGATTTACTTATAGAATGACACTCGTATCTATAACCTTATGTAATAGGTGATTCGATTGTTGTTATTGGTTACTGTCTAAGTATTTCTTGTTAGGATCCTTCGAGCCAAGATCACAGTGTAGTATATGTTTTGATGCTATATTTCACCTTTTCTGTCCTCGGTTAGTGGAGTAGAAATCCTTCATGACTGAGAAAATTTTAATTTTTATTCCTATCCAGGGTGCCCCTTTTTGGGGAGCTAGATTCTCGCCATATTAAAACACGATCTTGTATCTAACTCTGCCCTCGTAGGAAGACAAGTAAATAGGAACAGTCTTTCTAGAAAGACATCACGTACTTTAGGAGGGACTACGTGAACATTGTGAACATCCTAAGTTAATGTGTTTTTGTGGAACGAATTTGATTCGAACTTGGCACACACAGGTTGTTAGCCTGCATCATTAACACCTTATCTACAGTCACCTCTCTTTATAATAAAAAAATCTAACATAAAAAAAACAGAAACCGTGCATTGAAGATCAATCGGACAGGTTTCTTTAGGACGTGTCAGATTTTCAGCCATTTTGTCTTCCAAAAGTAAATAAATTATTTTTTTTTAATCAAGCAGTTGTATCCGACTCATTCATCGAGTAACCTATATTAAGGAGGGTTGTCTGTATATGTACGTGTGTGTGTCTCTAGTGAGAGGAATGGACTGGGCAGAGTAGTAAACATGGGAGTAAGGAGAGAGAGGGGAAATCGGGGAAGTAGAACAGAGAAACACAGAGAAACGGACGGAGAGAGGTAAAGCGATAGATGTTTCAATAGAAATATATTACACTTTTTTCGGCCAGTCTAAAACAAACTTAAGACAGTCGGTTCGATATTTGATTTTGATTAGCAATTTTCGATAATTGTTAAACCTTTCCTTTTCAGTTTCTTGAAGCATATTCTAATTAGATAAGATTAGTAAAATGAAGATATTTTTTATTAAGGATATAAAAAAAAATCATTAGCTTAAAACTTTACTAAAATTTCAATATTGCTCCACTTTTTTAATATCTAATATCTACCTGCCATATCTAATACCATAAGGGAGAGAATACGATTTGCCGGTCATTTTCTGAGGAGCAAGCATGAATTGGTGAGTGATGTATTGCTATGGACTCCACGACACGGACGCGCAAGCAGAGGACGGCCTAGATCCACGTACATCCAACAAATAGCACACGACGCCAACTGTGAACCTGAAGATCTGAGGCAACTGATGGAAGACAGGAAACTCTGGAGAGGAAGAGTCACATTGGTCCGGGCAAGGAGCCCGTCATCATGATGATGATGATCAGAGTGATTATATATATTACCTTGGATATTACAATATGTATGTTATAACATTAATTGTGCGCAATAAGAGTAGATAGAATAACTTTACCTTTACAAACGTTTTATAATTCTATTTTATTGGCACGGTAGCAAACTGAGCAATTATTCGGATTATTCAGTTTTCTATAAAACATTTGGTTCATTATATATATATATATATATATATATATATATATATATATATATATATATATATATAGTCTTTAATCCGCGGAGTTTCGAAGAAATACTTTCCTTCTCATCAGAGGGTAGGAATTAGCAAAATGCGGGATCATATTTTGCATGCAAAAGTATTTGATGAAACTGCAAGTAAGTGATAGATCTTACTTGATAAAAAAAAGTGAAGCATAGGGAATATGGTGACGAAAAAGGTGATTTCACGTGAATGGATAATCTGGTGAAAGGTAAAGTATCCAATGACGGTAAAAAGCCAAACATGTAAATCCAAGAAAGTTAGTTAAATTTCCATTCGCACAAGTAAAATCCAAGGAAATCGCGTAATTGGAAGATGGTCCAAAATAATCCAAAAGGTCGAAATCCGTGGAATAATTCACAAATAGTAACAAGGAAAAGGGGAAAGAATTCAAATAATATTATTAAAAGAAAAATAAGATATGCGTTAAACACGGCTGCCGAGACAAGGTGTAATTAAGAAAAATAGATGAAAAAGAAGAAAAAAAGATTCTTATAAGCTCTATCTCCTATTTGATTTTATCGAGCTTTTACATCTGGTTGAGATTACGTTATAAATATTAATTCTTTAATATTAATAATTTACTTTAGTTTTGCCATCTTGGATCATTTTGGTAAATTTAATTGTAATTTTTATTATATATATATATATATATATATATATATATATACACATATATATATATTATGTATGTATAATGCTTATTTATACTATTTCGATTGTGGATTTATAGTTTAAAAATGCAATAGTAAAATGGTCTATAAAGAAATACTTTAATAATTTTATTTTAAAATTAAGTTCATCATAGTGCATTCTTGTGTCTTTGTAGAGAGTTTAGCCATTTTAATCTTTTATTAATAATTATCAAGCAAGAATGAATTACGGTAAGAATGAATTACGGTAAGAATGAATTACGGCTTTTTTGAAATATTAAAAGAATGTTGAAGGAATTAAATTATGGAATAGAAATTGGCTTTGAAATTTTTAGCAAATTCTCATATACTAAGAGATTAAAAGATTTGAAGGTCTTTTACCATATTTTTTTTATAAAGATTTAAATCGTTATTTTTACAAAATTAATTATTTTATTTTAATACTGTACAGCCTTTGGTAAGTACAGCTATCGCACCGAACTCTTTAATAAAAAAGTCAAATTTTAAACTGTAACGCTGCTTTAAAAAAATTCCTTGTTATTTAGTCACAATATAGTTAAATTACGTTAAAAATAAATAATCATGTATTGAGAGAAAAACAGAAAGAAAAAGAGTGAGAGGGAGTAAAGGAAGAAAAAAAAGAGAGACAAGAGGATAAAGAAGGGAGAGGAATAAAAAAATAGAGAGATAGAAGGATAAAGAACAATAGAGAGAGAGGGGGATAAAGAAAGAAAGAGATAGACATAAAGAAAGAAAAAACAAAGAGAGGGTTAAAGGAAGAAAGCGAGAGGTAAAGAAAGAGAGAGAGAGACAAAGAAAGGAAAAGAGAGATAAAAAGAAAGAGAAAAGGATTAAGAAGAAAAAAGAAAGAGATAAACAAAGAAAGAGAAAGTGACAGAGGAAAAAGAGAAAGAAAAAAGGGAAGGGTAAAGAAAGAAAGAAAGAGAGAGAGAGGAATAAAGAAGAGAGAGAGAGAGAGAGAGAGAGAGAGAGAATGGGATAAAAATAGAAAATAATAAAGAAAAAAAACAAAAGGGATAAAAAAGAGAAAAGGATAAAGAAAGAAAGGAAGAGAGATGGATGAAAAAGAAAAAAAAGGATAAAGAAAGAAAAAGAGGAATTATTAAAAAAATGAGAGAGGGATAAAGAAAGAAAGATAAAGAAAGAAGGATAAAGAAAGAAAGGAACAGAGAGAGAAAGAGAGAGAGAGAGAGAGAGAGAGAGAGAGAGAGAGAGAGAGAGAGAGAGAAAGAGAGACCCCCCCCACCGATTTTTTCGTAACTACTTTCTTCGGGGTTTTCGCGAATAAAAGACCAGAAATCACTTCTATGACGTCATTGTCTAAATCATAACTGTTTTCTTTTACAATTTCTTCTGAACAAAAAAATAAAAACAAACAGAACTTTCTTTTTATTCAGGACTAATACTTAGCATTGTGGAAAACAGAGACTGACAGAATTTAACTCTGTATGAACTGATTCCATGCGAACTGACAGGGTGACTTATTGGTTGGCTGTTCGCGCGCAAACAGCTTCTAAAGACAAAGGATCTCATGACTAAAACAGATTCTATCGGCGACACCATTCGTATGAATTGTAAACTCAGGCTTTATTGACTTCATAATTCAACACACATAAACAAGATTTAAGCCAGTGGTGAACATAGTGTCGTGTAATGGTTACAAACTCGAACTGTGAGCACGACGTGTCGAGTTCGAGACCTTCCAGAGCTAATATACCATTTTCACTAATACTTTAACAAAGATATAAATCCAGATTCCACAGTCCACCTATAAGTTAAATACTAGGGTAGACTAGACTTCCATGCCTCGATTGTGCGACTAGTCTGCACGCATGCAGCGGTCCTGCTGTTTTAACAGTGTCGGCGAACATGGTACTCTAAATTGTAGAGCCATGGTAATCTCGGGAAGGCAATAAAAGACGGTAGTTTCTCGTTGCTTTCTGCTTTGTTTCGGGGGTGTAGCCCCCCCCACCGTGAGTTAAACGCCCCCCCCACCGTGAGTTAAACGCCCCCCCCCAGATACCAACCTGGAAATTTCTACGACTCGGTGCGGTAAACAGAGCACCTAGCCTTCTCAAATGGTCACCCATCTGGCTCTGACTAGGCTTATCGTTGCTCAACTTCGATGATCTGGCGAGAACCGGTGTGTCAACGTGATTGTGCCGTATATAAACTGATCCCATGCGACTTGTCTAGTAGTCTTCTGGTCTAGTACAAGAAAAATTCCATATTAACTGTTTTTACCCTTCCTCACTCAAACAACACATATTGCCACTTGGCCCGTAAGGGGCTATTATTTGCGATCGTGTCTAATCAGAGACTGCATGGAATTGAAAAGCGAGATGTCTGTCTATATTACGTTTAAATTGCTGTGATTTATTACAAAATGGAAAACAGGAAATACGGAGGGTATTCCAAAGTCTAACAGTCTGAGAGAACAAACTATTAGAATAGAAGGCTGTCCGGCAAATAGGGGCCTCAACAGTGAAGGGGTGGTATTTTGTTGCTTGTCAGATTAGTCGGAAGTATGTAAGTCTCAGGGGTAAACGTGCTATGAGCACATTTTATTTGTACCACAGCACACTCGTTTTCACATTATAATCAGGAGAGAATGATAATGGCCACTCAAGATCAAGGCTTGATGACTAATGTTTAAAAAAAATGAGTGGTCTCAGCAATAACAACAAGTGCAAATTCTGTTAGAAATATAGTGTGAACCACCTGACATCCAGTTGTAAAGTCCTGTTGGAGGACGGATATTATACAATGCGACTCAATGGAGTGTGTAAATATCTCCACTGGAAAATCTGAAAAAACTCTGAATATCCAATGTAATAGCAAATCTTAGAAACATGTACCAGAAAGAACAGTTGGAAATAAGTCATGCACCATCCACTATGACAACGAAATTCCTACAGCTACATACCTTCAAAATGGGGATATTAAGCCTGACATAGTGATATGGGACAAGAAGGAGAAAGTGGCAACCCTAGTTGAAGTCAGTGTCCCTAATGATGCTGGCCTTAACAGAGCAGAGAGGGAGAAAATAACAAAATACCAACGACTTATGTACGACATGAAAAGAAACTAAAATCTTAAGAAGGTATCAATCAAACTAGTTATTATAGGAGCAACCGAGCTAATGAAGAAGAATTTAAAAAGTATCTGGCGAATATACCCGGTGAACCAACACAAAAAAT
Source organism: Euprymna scolopes (assembly GCF_053919585.1). Classification (NCBI taxonomy): domain Eukaryota; kingdom Metazoa; phylum Mollusca; class Cephalopoda; order Sepiida; family Sepiolidae; genus Euprymna; species Euprymna scolopes. Next base: position 32,948,092 of record NC_136510.1, read on the forward strand.
ACAAACAATAGCACTTAAAGGGACGGTTAGAATCTTAAAAAGATCTCTTGGTTGGAGTAACTACACTACTGGGAGAATGTTTGGCACCCGGTAGAATGCCCCATTCACAGGAAAACAAAATGATGAGAAAATTAAAACAAAAAAAAAATAAAAAAAAATAAAGGACCCACCCGTTGCATGCAGTCTACGTCATATAGGAGACCAAGACAAAGAATAACTCGACTCTTTCTTTTTGTAAAACGACATTTATTTCTCCATACTCCCACCATACGTGACTTCTCGTAACGCTGTGACGTCACCGACGTGAGCGTCTTCTCTAACGTGCTCTTTCTCCATTTTGTAGTCTTTTTATTTACCGGTGGCGTCATTTCGTATGCATTTGCATACGCACGTCCGCGTTCTGTTACACATTAAAAGTACGTGTCAAACAAGCACAAGGGCGTTACACTGCGACGATGGGACAGAATTTGGAGCTTGATCGATAGTGCGGGATCTATTAAATTTGAGACCCTTTCTTGGACGTTGTCTGAAAGTATTTCGATTGCAACAGCCCAAACGTCGTAATAATGCTACATGCATGGGCGAATGGTGACTTTGTAGAGATCTACGATACTCTTTGGTAAGTTCGATTTTATGACACGGCAGAGGAAACCTACTTTATTGTTGCTGCTTTCGCAATGGATTTCAATGGATTTGGATACGTTTCTGTTGCCTTGGAATACGTTTCTGAATTTGTTAAATGAGTATTCAATTATTCGTACTATTTGGATTTCTCTGACTATAGATCCTATCTTGACCGTCATTTTCATAAAGTTACGTTCGATGTAACCTCCGACCTTCTACAAGTGTATCTTGTCGAACTCTGGTATCTGGACGGAATTTCGAACAGAACCCTTTTACTCTAAGAGGATAGCATGCTCTCGTTCTGTCAGTCATGACTGGAAATAGGCCTTAAGTAATTCGCAATTGTATTTTTCGGACGTTCACACTCTTTAAAATAAATAAAGAGTTCTGTTCGAAATTCCTTTCAGATTCCCAGGTTCGACAGAAACATTCCCAAGTTCGACAAGATACATCTGAACAAGGTCGGAGGTTACGTCGACCGAAACATTGTGAAAATAACACTCAAGATAAGAACACTAGCCCGAAGAATCGAAATAATACGATTTCGCCGAGGAGTTTGAACGATACGCTCTCAGGTAGAATGTTATTTTTCATGGAAATCGGTGACTGAGAAAGTTTTTTTTGTGGTTGTTAAAAGAAAAGAAATGCTTACTCTTAATAACATTAAAATATTACCATTGACTTACGGTCCTATACCACTGCCGAGTTTAGGTCGGTTTCTAGGGCTTCTGTCATTGCCTTGAATATGTGTACATTTGTGACGTGACCATCTTGGGGAGCGATTGGGCTCTCCACTGGGAGGAGGCTGAGACTCCCGAAACACTTGAGAATGCCGGGCAGATATGAGTGTTTTATTCGTTAAGTATCGTTGTATGCCCGGGGGACAGCAACAAAACCCTACTGAAAGAAAGATTTGAGTTATGAATTTTATTGTTTTGGTGAAAGCAACAACTTGATGTCACTTTGAGAGACATAACGAAATATAATTTCTTTTCTGATGCCAACGAGTTGTTTGGTCCCTGAGTGCAGTACCAGACCAAGAGGTCACGGATTAATCTTTCGATCGTGAGAAACAGGCCATAATCGCAGGTGCAAACCGAGGAAGATGGGGCTTCCCCTTAGGTGACGTAATTAGTTGCAATTGCTCTAGGAAGCGGCCTGGACCCACCCTGTAACCTCGCTATATAAGTCCCAGCGCCGAAAACTGGCAGATCGAGCTGAGATTTTGAGATGATCAAAAATACAATCGAAGAGTCGTCACCCCTCCTCTCTTCCCCGCATTCTTTCACCGCCATCGAGAGAGAGAGAGAGAGAGAGAGAGAGAGAGAGAGAGAGAGAGAGAGAGAGAGAAGAGAGAGATCAATCTATTGTCATATTATTTTTTTGGCTAAGTGGAATCTGGTAAAATATAGACAATTGCATATAAATATATATTATCTATATCTATTTTGAATTAACTCGTAGAATAGATAAACGAGCCTGTCATTCTTTAGTGTGCATGAGATTTATTCACTTCCAGCGTGACAGATCGACGAAGCAGCGGCATATCAACCCGAAGGTAAAGTCGACTCTGATCAAATCGATCAACGGGTCCTACCAAGTTGAGATACTTAACGAAGGATCCCATGTGAAGGACGAGCGACGGGGGATAGCTTCACATGTGGCTAACCAGTATGGGACCACATTCGTTTACAACAGTTTCTTTCTGCTTATCCCAACATTGTTTCTCGTCTTAAATTTCTCCTTGTTAGATTGAAGCAATGCTATCCAAGTAGAGACGCGGTTGGAAATTAGGCAAACCATGCTTCATCATATACTTTTCGCTGTATCCAACGATTGAAATGATAGCTTTAGTAGCAGTAGTAACTCTATTATATCAAATATTTTCATTGTTTTATTTCAGAAAGCTATGTCGATATAAATTGGTGCAAACAGCACATTTTCCCACAAAGAAAATATAGATGACGTCATCAGTTATATTAGTACGTGTTAACATTTAGTAGCGATATCTTTTCATACAGATGTAAAGAGTTGGTCTATGTCTTAGTTCACGGAATCCTTCTAGAGTTTTGAAGGTAGACCCGCTTATCGACCCATGTTATGAAAGTAAATTACCAAAAAAAAAAAAAAAAAAACGTGGAGAAGAATATTTAATTTTGATCATAAAAAGCAAAAACTTAAGATGGTGTAACCGTGCGCATATGAACGCGTGGGAAAATATCAGCGGCAGCGAAGGATGGCTGGTTTGCGAAAAGATTAGCGACAGCAGTAGCCGAAAATACACATATACAAATTAGAAAGTGTGCACGAGAAAAAAATAAGTAGAAAAAATTGCATCACGTGATCAGAGAAAACAAAGTGCGATGCCGAAGAAAATACACGTGTAAAAACGAAAATGGGCCGGCTGTGACCGGCGTGCGGTCGGAGGAAGGAGAAACGGCTACCAAGTAAAATGAACATGAGAGAATTTTTTAAGTAGTGCCGAAAGTAACGGTAATACGTGGATTTTTATTTATCTATTTTCTCTTATTTATCTGGACATTATAGTGGGTCTACATTCCAAACTGTTAATTTGGCAAAAAAAAAAAAAAAAAAATTCTTGCTTCAAATCTTTAATATCTTCAAATATCCATTCATTGTTTTATTTAGTTGTGTTGTAGACGAAAATTGTTGCTTTTGTTTCAAAAGGAGGGGGGAACACAATAACATTAATGTTCGGTGCATTTTTAATCAACAAGCCAGTATCTTCAGACAGCCTGATATTGTGTCCGAATTTAATTCTTCCATCTACCCTTCTTTCTCTCTTTCTTTTCTTCTTTCTTTAACCCACCCCTCTATTGTAGTTGTTGTTGTAAAATGCTACTAATAGCACGTGACTGTTTGTTTGTGGAAGATTGGTCGAGTGATTTTTTGCCCGCCGATTTAAGCGGAAATGGAAGTGAAAAAAGGAGTTGCTGCCTTGGCCTTTAGGAGTGAAAGGTCATTGTTTGAAAATGTCGAACCTGGATGCGAGACATCGGGAGGCTCTAGATAAAGGTCCTATTTCGTCAGTTAAATTTTCATCTAGGTAACGAAAATGAAGAGAAAAATGCCGGCTGAGTTCAGACAGAGACGTCTTAAAAAATCAAGTCAAAAGTCTTGTCTAGCAGAAAAGAAATAAGTGCAAATGTTAAACCTCAGACCAGTGAAAAAAAGTTACGGTGCAAACAACAATAATTTGCCCGGTCCTCAGAGAATATTGGAAGTGAAAAAGAAAGTGTATAATCTTCAGTAGTACAGCAAGAAGAAAGAGCCTTTTCTAATAAGAAAAAAAGTTTTCGTTCGACTAAGCTGTCGAAGCTACATCAGGTCAAGTAATGTTTTTTTCCCAAGTAAAAGCCGACAAATATGAGTAAAAGAAAGTTTAGAAGATGCAGATTTATTTGATAAAAAAAGAAGAAAATCCAATGAGACATTTTTTATTTTTATGCTGTCTCAAGCAAGAATGACAATTCCTCTCTCAAAAATAAATTCCGTATAAATTGTCCTTTCATCTTCTAAAAATCTATTCTTACCTCAAAGTAAGTTTTGCCTCTTGCTTAATTTTTACTTATCTTTTAATTCTATTCTTTCACTTCCCTGAACTGTTACTAGAACCTTTAAGGTTCGCCAATAGGTGACATTTTTTGGCAGTCAAAATACTGTCTTTTATACGGTTAAAAGGTGAACTTCAGACTTTATTACCATTTTTCTCCACATTTCAATTTATTTTCCCCTCTTTAAATAAAAGTTTATAATTGTTTCAAGTGGTTTTTACTTTCTCTTCTTTCTCCTTGTCTTACTTGTAAATGCTTATATGTAACTGGTTCTTACAGGTTTTAGTATTTAAATACGTCTAATTTGGCTGTTACTAAGTTAAATTCGGACACTAGTAGCGCCAGTACAAATAAAAGACTAGTAAACGAAAATTAAAGTAAAAATATTCGCAGGAAATGCCAGTTAGAAACAGCTAATATAATTTTTTTAAAGTGTACATCTTTGAAAATCGCATGATACATAAGTACATACGATACTATAATACTGTTATATCGAACTAAAAATATCTCGCTATACTTTTATATAATACTAGCATGGCCGCCCGGCGTTGCCCGGTCGTAAAATATGCATGAATATTATATTTTAATTAATGCAGATTTCTTATTTATTATAAACATAAATACCATATGTATTAAAGGTAACGTTAAATTCTTAAAAAAATTAAAGTAAAAAAAAAAACGGAAAGAAACTGACATGAGCATGCGAACAGTATGTGTTTTTTTAACAGTTCACTTCTTGTAAGTAAAAAAAAGAGAAAATACTCGAGCTGAGATCGAAACGTAAACCTAAAGACAGCGAGTTAAGTACGATAACCATCAGGTCGGCTTGACACAATCTTTTTGAAGTTTTTTCAAACCCACTTATTTCTAATATAATGAATCTGTCATGTTACCCATTCACGCACGCGCATTCGTGAAACAGCTAACAACCATATAAAAATCTGATAAATCCCTCGTACCAATTTTTCAATTTTGACTTCTTGGCGACCCGTTTTTTCCGAATGAAAACCGATTTAAAAGTTTTCCACGTGTCTAAATATCCTATATACCAAATTTCAAGTCTGTAGATCCAAAATCCGTTGAGTATATAGGTTGAGAAGTGTCCTCAAACACTCACATTCTCACTTTTATAGATATATAGAGAACATGGTATTATTTTATGTAACGATCATTAATTTTTCTTTCTAAAAAGAGCACAGAGTGATTAAGGCGGTAAAATAATTGATCGAAATCAAAGATAAGGCAAAAATCAAATTGATTGTAATGATATATAAATACGCAATTTTTGATACCTTTTAGTTGAACAATGTTATTATCATTGTCATCAGACTTTAAAATACTGTTCAATGATATTAGCCAAGATAATATCGATCAGGATCTACGCACAAATACACAGAAAGACGCGAGAGAAGGAAGAAGAAAAAAATGTACGCTAACCAATCAAATGAAATTAAATATTGACCAATCAAAAACGCCCGGAAGCTGGATAAGTTTGTTTGCAATTTATTCGGTCATAATTTTAAAATGGACGCCAAAATTGACAAGTGAGTTTTGGGGGCGATGAAAGGGAGAGCTAGAGAGACAGAGACAGAGGCAGATAAAAAGGGACACACAGAGACAGTGAAATATGTACAGAAAGAGGAAGGTACATCGAGAAATAAGGACATCGAACTAAATGAGACATAGAGAGAAAAAACTTTAATAAAATAGTTTAATGAAAGAGATAATAAGAATGTAAGAGAGAAACAGCATAACATACAAATGCAGAGAGAAACAAATAGGGGGAGAGAGGGAGAGAACGAAACAGAGAAATAGTAACATAGAGATAAAGCAACAGAGAGAGAGAGAGAGAGAGAGAGAGAGAGAGAGAGAGAGTGAGAGAGAGTGTGAGAGAGAGAGAGTGAGAGAGAGAGTGAGAGAAAGAGAAACAGCAAAATAAAAAGAAATAGAAAACTAGAGAGGGAGAGTACAACGGAAAATAGGACAGAAAAGCATAGAAAAAAAAAGAAATGAAAAAATCAGAGAAAGAAACAGAAAAACAGAAAGAGAGAGAGAGAGGGGGGAGACAGACAGACAGACAGACAGACAGAAAGGCACAAATAAAGACAACAAAACAGAGAGAGAGAGACATAGACAAATACAGAAAGAGAGTGATAGAGAGAGGGATATGGTAAACACAGAAAGAAACAAAAACACAAAACGAAATGACAAAACACAGAGAGAGAGAGAGAAAGAGCGAGCGAGAGAGAGAGAGAGAGAGAGAGAGAGAGAGAGAGAGAGAGAGAGAGAGAGAGAGAGAGAGAGACAGACAGACAGACAGACAGACAGCACAGCATAAAGAGAGACAGCAAACCAGGGAGAGATAGACCGCAAACCAGAGAGAGATATAGCTAACCAATGGGAGATACAGCACATCAGAAGGAGAAAGACAGAACAACAGAGAGAGAGAGAGAGAGAGAGAGAGAGAGATAGAGAGAGAGAGACAGTACGCAAAAGAGAGATAGCAAACCAAATACAGAAAGTTAGAGGTTGAAACAGTGAAACAACGAAAGTGTGAGCAGCAAGAATGATCGCGCAGTACAAAGACCAACAGAGCTACAGAGACATCAATAAAATAGTTTAATGAAATTACTGTTGCGAAAATGAAATAAAGAATCTGCTACAAAATGAGGCAAATTTTGATAATTAAGAATGTTTTTGATATTTTCTCCATCTCTCGTTTCACGCTTTGAAATGGTGTTGTGAATTTCTCTTCATCTGTCTGTGCGCCCCTTCCTTCAAGGAATCTTTGAAATTGTCTTTTCTTTGATTTGCTTCATCTCGGAGTGTCAAGTTTTATTGACCTTTATCTCTAACTTGATTAATCGCAGTTTTGTCTAAAGCCAAGAAAATCATTTTTCCTTTCAATTAATTGGATGGAATTTTAAATCAATGAAACTTTTTTTTTATTTGTTTTATATTCGTTTAAACTTATACATCTAAAAAAAAGTCCCCTATGAATGTAAAAAAAATAAGTACTAGTTTAGTTAGGCGTATTTGATTATATATTTTTTAGAAGGTTTTGGAATCAGATCCTTCAAGATATGGTAAGGGCAGTCCATCCACATTGATGACGACGTCTTCTTCATCATTTTTGCTCCCCTGACAATAGGAGGGTGGATCTGTAAATTCACCCTTGTCCGTTCGTCCGTTCGTCCGTTCGTCTGTCCGCACTTTTCCCAATAACTACTCCTTGGAATTTTTTTAATTTTGCACAAACAGCAAACATTATATGAGTAAAAATTAACAGAACGTATTTTCCGAGAAAACTCCGAGTGTTCCCCTAGGAGTGCTTTTCGGGTTAAAAATGGTTAAAATTGACACTTCTGTGCTTATTAAAAAATATGATGCCTTGGATTTTTAGAAAACTTTCTGGAAAGTCGTAACTAACTGATTTCTATAGAATTTTGTTTGTCTATACTTTGCGATAACTCTTGGGTGTGATCCAGGGGCTCTTTTAGGGCTAATAAAAACTCGATTTTTGGCACTATTTTACCATATTTGTCCAAAAGTTTCTGTGTATGTCTATTTAGGAGGTTTTCATGGTGCTGAACTCAAATTTAAATATGTTAAGGCTTTGGGGACTTTTGGGGCTAAATGAGGAGGGGGGAATGATGGTCATTTCTTTTTCTGCATGGTGCAGAACTCAAATTTACATATATTAAGGCCTAAAACTGGTCATTTTCACCAGGATTTGACGTCCCCTGAGGACTTTTGGGGTTAAATGGGGGAGAGGGGCAAATGCTGAACTTAGTCGCTTTTTACAAACTGTAGTGAGTTTCTGAGTCGTGTCCTTTTGTTTTTGGCCCAGATTTCTTGGAGCTGATGTCATGCTCTCTGGATTGTTGTTTCGGTGGAGGTTTTCTCTTAACCTGTTCATCTCCTCTTGATATGCACTGATGTTACTACATATTGCTTTTGCTCGGTGTTGTAGGCAACGGATGATTCCTTTCTTTACATTAGATGGATGGTGCGAGTTGTAGTTTAGATACTGTCCAGTGAAAGTTGGCCTTCGGTGTACAGATGACATAAACCCCTGACCTGTGCGAGTTATCAGCACATCTAGGAACGGTAATTTATTGTTATTTCCTTTTTCCATTGTGAACTGGGGACCAGTAATTATAAAAAATAGATAATATATACAAGTAATAAGATGAGAACAGTAGTCCGATAAATAACAATGCACATAACCAATCCTCATCTCAAAAATTCAGAAACGTCCCCATGATTAGTTTATAAATTTTTTTCTTTAGATTATCAAAGCATCATTTTTATTTCCTGTGATAATCTTGCGCTTGTTGATCCGAAAACGACCTTCTTTAGTAATTAGAAAGGGTGTCATTTTCCATTATGTAAATAATAGTCTTCACACAAAACTATGAACCAAAGATTTCATAGAAGAATTTGTTTAGGAAATCCTGCATATTCTAACCTTGCTCCCTCGAATTAT
>NC_136510.1:32961779-33059279 GCF_053919585.1 Euprymna scolopes
TATATCGACCGAAACGTTGTGAAAATGAAACTCAAGATGAGAACAGGAGTCCGATTAATTCAAATAATTCGAAAAAACAATGAAAAAAATCGTTTTGGGCATAGGAAAATAGGCATTTTTCCAATTCTGATACCCCAAAAAAGTTCTGATTTTTTCGATTACTGATTCCAATTAATCGCCCCAACATTAAAACGTGAGGCAAGTAGGTTGGTTGGTGGGTTGTTTTGTTTTACGGCATATCAACCCTTTTCAGGTTATTTAATGCCGAATCTGATGATTTTGAAGAACGATTTTTAATATAGTATATTTGTTTTTTTAAGTCGTATTCTATTAAACCATAGTTGGGACCCTAACAGGTACTACCATTCCGGGTTAGAGTGGACCTGGGAGCAATGGCAATTAAAGGGTGGCTCCACACTCCATAAGGCCTGCAAGCTGGGGCCTCACCATCGGATATAGTTTAAGGTCATATCCAGGACCGAGGCAAGTAGGGAATATTGGGTTGATTGATATACATTTTAATATCTATTTTTCATTGTTTCATTATCAAAAATATCGTTTTGATGTTATTAGAATTTTAAATGGAAAGACGGTTAAGAGAACATGTATGATATAATAGCTATTGCCTGGGTTGCAATGAAATCATTTTGAACATTTTTAAACAAATACAGAAACATTTAAATTTAAAGAATAATACGTTTCCATTAAATAAACTATAATGTATTCCCCATCTTATAACTGTGGAGAACTAGAATTCAACTGTATTCAACGTTTAAAAATCCCTGCATTAAAGGAAAAAGGTCAAGGTACTTCTCTTTGACGCCCAGCATCAAATAATGACATCACAAAAGCGAAGCCACAATGGTGTTTGGCTCTTGGTGTGCGAAACTTGTCCATCCTCCTTCAATGCGATTTTGAAGCTACTCAAGGCTTCTTCTTTGCCAGTAATTAAAGACACTGCATCTCAACCTACCCCCCAGAATCACTAAAATCTACCGGTCAGGGATCAGATGTCGAGGGACCGAGATAATTAATTTCTGAGAATCACATCCTCGTCTTCGAAGGAGACTTCCAAATAAAAAAAATGTTACTTGATCTAAATTATTTTACACACACACACACACACACACACACACACACACACACACACACACACACACACACACACACACACACACACACACACACACACACACACACACACATTAACACACACACACGCGCGCGCGCGCTTTTGATATATATGAAACTAGCCTGAGTGCCCGGGGATGCCCGGGTGTTTGATAGTGTGTATTGAGCAAAAAGAAGAAAAAAAGTGGTAATACGCAGGCAGGTTCGAACCCGTGACACGAAGGTGGAAATGAAAGTGGAGGTGTAACGTAAGGCAAACGAACGATGTTAAATGTAAAAATCGAAAAACAAAAACAAAAAAGAAAACAGAAAAACTAAAAACTAAAAACTAAAAACAAAAAAAAACACGTAAAAAATGGCTTAAATTAAAATTTAAAAAATCGGTGGGTACCCGGATGTTTTTGGGTAAGTGTGGTCGGTCGGGGGTGGGGTGTTAATGAAAACCTAAGAATAAGGGAAATAAAAAAAAAACAGAAAAACGAACATTACGTGAAAAATTGCTTAAATAACACTGCTTCAATATTAAAATTAAAAAAAATCGAAAAAAAATATCTCACACCACGATTCGAACCCAAAACGTTTAGATAATAAACCAACGCTCTTACCAACTGAATTAACACGACGTACATAAAATTTAGTCAGTTCTTCAACTATTTAAACGTAATCAGGTCATGACGTCATCTGACGCATGCGTAGAACCGATCTTGTCATGAGAGGACGGTTTTTGTTGACCCCCCACCCCTGTAGAAAATTGTTGATTTCAGGATGAAAAAAATTAATATTTTTTGTCTATTTTTTTATATTTTTCGGGCAATGGATGGGGCTTCAATATAATATCAAGTTTGTCAATTTTGGTTCTGTCTGTCGAAAGTTCTTTGCGGACACACAAACACACATGCATACATACGCACATTTTCGTTTTATATATATAGATTAGGTTGTTTTTTTATTTATTTATTTGCAAATTGTTATCCTCATCTTCATAGTTGTTGTTATCTCACCACGTTTTGATCAACTACCCCTCTAGCCTGCTGTGTTATTATTATCCTCGGACCTCTTGACGCAGTGGGTAAAGACGTTCAATCTCTACGGTTCCAGTTGAGCATTGTCTGGAGATAATAGTTTTAATCCTACACAAAACAGGCCAGAGGATTAGTTGACCAAATCCTAGTGAGACAACAACTATGGAAGGCAGTAATTACTGAGGATACATTTAAGAGCCTCACCATCCTATCCTGTTGTGGTTAACCACCTGAAGAAGGCCGGAGGATTAATTGGCCGAAACGTAGTGAAACAATTAGGATGAGAATAACAGTCCGCAAGCAAACAAATAAAAATATATACAGATTACTCATCTCAAAGGATTCCAATAAAAATAATAGGTTGGTTTTATTTTACGGCATATCAACTCATTTTGGGTAATTTAATGCCGAATGCAATAATTTTGGAAAACGTTTTATGTTTCAAGTTCTTTATATTTCAAAAATGTATTCATGGAATTTGTTCTAGTTTTTTTTTTTTTTTTTTTTTTTACTGAATGCTAACCTTTTCTGGGTTATTTAATGTCGAATCTACTAATTTTGAGAACTATGAGATTTTCTTTATATTTTCAAAAAATTTTATTCATGTATTTTAGTTGTTTTGTTTTATTGTATATCAGACATTTTCGCGTTATTTAATGCTGAATCCAGTAAGTTTGGAAAAAAAAATTCTTTATATTTACAAATATTTATTAACGGTGTTTGATCGTTTTGTTTTATGGCTCAATTAACCCTTGTTGAGTTATGTAATACCAAATCCAGTTATTTTCAGAAAAAAGTTTTATTTTCAATTTATTTATTTTTAAATCCTTAAATAATTATTCATGATGTTTGATTTGATTAGTTTTCGTTTGTAGAAAAAATGTTTTTTTTTTTGACATTGTAGTACATGATTGAATTTGGCAAATCTAAATAAAAAAGCACACAACAGCATCAATGTTTGGTTCAATATGGTCAGAAAGGCTGTATCTTCAGACGGTCTGATCTGATACTACCAGATGCCCCACCAGGTATTACCATTCCGGGCCAAAGTGGATCTGGAAGCAATGGTAACTAAGAGGAAACTCCACATTCCTCGCAGACCCAAATGAGGCTTCACGAGTAAATATATTTTAAGGTCCATACCCAGGACCATAAAATTAGAAAGCACATACAATAATAATACAAATCGATTCTAAATTGGCTTTGTGACTATCGGACTGCTGTTCTATTCATTCCTAGAAAGTTCATCCTCCCTAGCTTTACCTTCTCCCTAAGAAGGGTTTAGTTTTCTTTTTTTATGGAAATCGCTCCAGACAATGTGTGAACACACTGGATGTAAAGGGCTAACAAAAACGAAATATACTTGTCGCATAAACAGATGTGCCTATAACCTTAGTCTTAAAAAAAAAAAACAAGACTAAAAGTAGGAGGAAAACAGTCAGCAGAAAGAGGGTTCCACACGTTTGCCGTTCTTGAAATGAAGCTACTGGAATAAGAAACAGTATCACAATGAGATATTGAAACAACAAATTGTGTGAGACCACTACACCAACACGTCAAAGAATTGGAACAAAAGAAGCAGGGAATAAATCAATCAATTCTGAAGAACACATTCCATAATAGTATTTGCAGAAAAAATTGAGACTAGCAATATCACGTCCGTGAAAGAGAAAGAGAGAAAGAGAGAGAGAGAGAGAGAGAGCAGAGAAAAAGAAAAGACAAGGGCAATCAAATTACATCCGACGTTTGACATCCTTAGAACACAGAATTCTTTCTCTTGACTTGAACGGATGAAAATAAGTCACTGAACCACGCCCATTTGGAGGTTAATATTTCTGCCAGTATTAATCTTAATACCATCTTCTAGAATGATTTTACCACGTGTCAAACAAGCTGGAACAAAAGAAGCAGGAAACATATTGTATAGCGGGGTATCAAAACGGGGATATGTAATATAAACTGGTTTTGAAACAGCATCAAACGGTTATATGTAGTATACTAGGAGTTTATGTAAACTGCGTAGCTATATAATGAGCGTATATATGTTTGCATTGCATATATACATACTGATGTATATATAACAGATCTGTTTCTATAATGAGTCTCCTTTAACTTATGAGTATTAATGTTTTGATATGTGATTCGTCTAGTGTATTCTCTATTGGATATTGATGTGTGTATAAATAAATTAACAGTATATAGATATCGTTGTTGGTTGGAACACCAGCAAAAACATGCCTCAAATCTTTCTTCCGTGCCCGCTTCCATGTGTTCTGGAATTAATGGTGCTTTTCTCTGGAAGTTAAAACGTTCAGACGGGAATCATATTTTGATATAATAGTTTATTCCTTGCTGAGTTCTTTTTCAGAGTTGGCACGCTTTGTATAAAATCAACTTTTTCTGAGTCTCCCCCTTCTGACTTCTATGAGCGTCCTCCTATAAAACCCCAATCTGTCTGCTAAAACGTTGTGTATGGAACTGATCTCCCTCTTATCTACAACTCTACATCTCAAAACCTATATTATTATTATTATTATTACGTCATCACTACACGTAGCCTAAAATCCTTGCTGGGTTTTTGTCACGTATATTTGCTTATATAAGGCTTAGCTTAAATTTCATCTGTCAAATTAACATCAAATAAATAAATAAAATAAAAAATAAATTAATAAATAAAAGTAAAAAATAAAATAATAATAATGATAATGTTGTTCATCAAATTCCGTCTGTGTTTCTTTACAATATCACGTCAGCTGATCTTTGGACTTGACGATATTAAAAATAGTTTTTCTTCTCTTACAGATAAGAAAAAAAATACGGGGAAATATTTTACATTACACCGGCCAATGTTACACCGGTGTAACGGTAAAACATTCCCCTGTAAAAAATTTTTTTTTATCTATAAGAGAAGAAATAATATTTTTAAGATCGGATTTTTTTTCGATTTTCGATACTTATCGGATAAATTCCTGTACAAAACATATCATCGAACATTGGCAGAAATATAAATTAATCGGGGTGAAATTTGCAAAAGATAGGCTCAGCCGTTTCGGAACCTGACAACTATTAAATGTAAATATTTAAAACTAACTTAACTTTCCACATCGATAAAATATTTCTATCTAACAATTATATTTTTACCAATCATAATATTCGACCATTATAATTTCATCATAATAACTGATTGTTTTAATAGTTTCCGGTGCTTTCCGGTAGACTAACGGCATAACAAATAGATCAGACAATTCTGAAGAACACAGGCAGTAATTTATAAAAGGACTGAGACTAGTAACATGACACGTGTGTGTGTGTGTGTGAGAGAGAGAGAGAGAGAGAGAGAGGTTGCAAAGAAGAAAGGAAAGGGGCTAATAAAATTATAGATTCGATTCTACACCTTATCCAGAACATTACAATGGGAACAGAAGTTCACCAACCCAAATACGACAACAGTATTCCATACATGGTCAGATATTGGATTTGTAGAGATAGCGAATAGTCTCGTGTATGAGAAAGTTTTTCGATCAATAAAGATAATCGATTTCATGAGAAGTAGAAAAAGCAATGGATCTAATATATGAACTCCAAGAAAGATATGATGCGAAAAAAAAAAAGAAAAGATTTTTTAAAAGTCGATTTCTCATCGAAAGCAAATGGATTCACGCAAATCCCAGGAAGAAAACAGACACGCCTACGATTGAAAGACACGAGCTGAGTCTTAACATGATTAAACAGAACAATCCATTTTGTATATCACTGTACAACTGAACCCGGGTCAACATCAAGATTAGCTGCATATTTCAATGGATCTCAGAGAAATGGGCGTAAAACAGTACGAGACTAGAGTGTGGTGTCATCAGCATAGATTGTTAATTTTCTGAATAATGTTCCCCGAAAGGTTATTGATGTATAAAAGAAACAGTGTATGACCTAGAATAGAAACCCCTGGAACACCAACATTGATAGGGAAAAAGAATAGAGTTTACTGCTAATCGCCTGAGGCGCCCCAACTTTAGAATACCGACGTGGTTTACTAAGATCCTTTTTGAAGGCTAAGCCTATTTTTTCACAATGTAACCATATTTCTAAATAGAAATACTTATTTCAGTAAGATGAAACCAATCATTAAATTAGAACAAATTTACACAACAAAAATAACGAATATTTAATTAATGAGACGTCGTTTCGCAAAGTGATATGCAAAATAGTTACTCTCAAGATATAATAAGCATATAAGAAAGCTATTATTTTTCTCTTGCGAATATAAACCTGGGGGTTTTATCTGTTGACACGCTGCTTCCCATCAGATCCCCGAAGTTAAGCAACGTTGAGCCTGGTCAGTACACGATGGGTGACCATTTGGGAATACAAAACGTTGAATGTAGGAGGAGGTCGACACGTCCCTGCAAGAGCTGAAAAAAAACTCAGCTTAGTCATCTCTCATGACTAGGATATACATGTGAGTGGGTACCTCTTGTGCATTTCACACTCCCATGACACTTCCTCCTTCGGAAAAAGTCGGTTCAACCCGTCTAATGCGAGTGGCGATCAATAGCTAATCTTTATAAATATAGCGATTTCAAAAGTGTTGAAGATTTGAATGACTTTAATTGATTGCATGCCATAAATATGAAACATGTGTTATAACAAAATCATTCAGCATGATGTGCATCCGGACAACGCCGGGTTCACGCGCTTCTAAATGTCTGTATACATAATGTGGGTTTTAGTATTGCCATGAGTTAGTTTTGTCACGATCCATTTTCGTTTTTTCTTTGAGATATCAGTTATGATGCAAAAGCCATCGACTCCGGAGCCTCTCGAGAAACTCAACATCCGTTAAAAGTTTTATCAGATAAAAATATGAAGAACTTAAAGCAGACAACTTGCCATGAGCGAGACGACACTGATACCTAGGCGAGTTTTATTTCAATTTGGAATGTTAATAGAGTATTTCTTCATCGAGATGCATATATATATATATATATATATATATATATATATATATATATATATATATAAATATATATATAAATATATATATATATAAATATATAAATATATATATATATATATATATATATATTTATATATATAAATATATAAATGAATATACATATATATAAATATATATATGCATATAAATATATACATATATAAATAAATATATATATATAAATAAATATATATAACTAAATATATATATAAATAAATATATATATAAATAAATATATATATAAATAAATATATATATAAATAAATATATATAAATAAATATATATATAAATAAATATATATAAATAAATATATATAAATAAATATATATAAATAAATATATATAAATAAATATATATATATATAAATATATATATATATATATAAATATATATATATAAATATATACATTATATATATATAAATATATATATAAATATATATATATAAATATATATACACACACATATATACACACACATATATATACATATATACACACATATATATATACATATATACATACATATATATACATACATGCATATATATACATACATATATATACATGCATATATATACATACATATATATACATGCATACATATATACATACATACATATATACATACATACATATATATATCCATACACATATATATCCATACACATATATATCCATACACATATATATATATACATACATACATACATACATACATATATATATACATACATACATATATATATACATACGTACATATATATACATACATACATATATATATACATATATACATATATATACATATATATACATACATACATATATACATACATATATACATATATACATACATATATATGTGTGGTTGCGTCCGTTTGTGTGTGTGTGTGTGTGTGTGTGTAACTGGACGCTCGGCGTTGCCCGGCTGTACAATACGCTTAAACATATTTTAATTTATGCAGATTGTGTTCTAATGTAATATTATATATTACGAGGAGTAATTTGACCGGGGGACGAATTTGCAAAAATTAATAAATAAAATAAAAATAAATTAATAAATAAAAGTAAAATAATAATAATAATAATGATAATGTTGTTCATCAAATTCCGTCTGTGTTTCTTTACAATATCACGTCAGCTGAGCTTGTGACTTGGCGATCTTAAATATAGTGTTTTTCTTCTCTTACAGATAAAAAAGAAGAGAAAAAAATAACGGGGAAATATTTTACATTACACCGGCAAAGGTTACACCGGTGTAACGGTAAAATATTCCCCTGTAAAGATTCTTTTTTATCTATAAGGGAAAAAATACTATTTTTAAGATGGGATTTTTTTCGATTTTTGGTCTTATCGGATAAATTTCTTTACAAAACATATCCAAGAAAACTGCCAGAAATATAAATTACGTTGGGTGAAATTTGCAAAAGATAGGACCAGCCGTTTCGGAACCTATAAGGAAGGAAGTAACACACACAAAAAGTAACTTTACTACAACATTTTACTAGGGTTCGTGATAGACTTGTTGACCTGACTGCCTTCACGATTTATTTACATAAAAGACGCGAGGAGAAAAAAACGCGCGGAGAAATAAAAATCTAATGTTGAAATTTAAACAGAGCAGTACGTCCTTACTTGAGATGCTACAACATGTTTACGTTATATATATATATATATATATATATATATATATATATATATATATATATATATATTAGCAAAAGTAACCGTCGTTGACTGGGTTCAAAAACAGCCTACAGAAAATGGACTCTGATGTATGAAATTATGATAGGTTATGAAAAGGAAGGGTTGTAAAGAGATAGCTTCGAATTTAGGGGCATCAAAACCAAAGCAAAATATGATTAAAGTAAAAATAAAATAGATAAACCCCATAATTTATTATACCATACCTATTCACACTGAAACACTTATCACAATATTCTATGGATCTATATTAAAAAAAACCTTGTTAAACTTTGTGACATTTTCATTCCAGTCAGGCGCGAACGAACACCCCATAATTTTATTATACCATATTTCTTCAAACTGAAACATAATTATCAAAGTATACTTACGCAGATAGATATGAAAAGTCTTTATTAAAGTTTGTGCCTATTTCCATTCTATGGAGGCCAGGCGCGAATGCAGACCCCACAATTTTATTATAACATCCCTATTTAAGTTAAAACATACTTATCAAAGTATTCATATGTTCATCTAAATGAAAAACACCTGTAAACGTTTTCTTTTTTTAATTTTTAATTTTTTTTATTTCCATACTCACTGGATCAGGCGCGTACGCAGACCCCAACATTTTAATGAATCATCATTATGCCAGATCAAACATACCCATTCCTGTGTCTCGGTACATCTATCATTATATGTAATCAGTTTCCTATAATAGTCAACCATATAGGAACCTATTCGTGACAAGACACACACACAGACGTTCGCTCCCCATGTGGGGGTACCAAATTGGTTAAAAAGGGGAAATCATTCCCAACTCGCATTTAGGTAAAAATGCACTTTCGTAAATAATTGAATTCATTCAAAACATATCGCTAAAACCAAAACAAAACAACATCTCTCTCTCTCTCTCTCTCTCTCTCTCTCTCTCTCTCTCTCTCTCTATATATATATATATATATATATATATGTATATATATATATATGTATATATATACAGACGTTATATATATATATATATATAGATAGATAGATATAGATATACAGACGTTATATATATATATATATATATATATATATATATATATATATACATACATAGATAGATAGATATACTGTGGAAGCAAAGCCAAGACTTCAAGCAGGGTGTTAATGGCAACAAAAAGTGTATTTCATTTTACGTTACAATTGTTTCCATGTCCAGTCGAACAATTTCAATCATTATATCGTTTGAAAATGTTCCAAAACCAGCATTTCAAAACCAGAGCATTTTTGAAGAGAAAGAAAAACGAAAAATTCCCGTAACGGGAAAAGCACATGAGAAACATTCACCTTTGCTGTAGTTACAGAAAAGCCCATTTAAATATTAATATATCGCCTAATTTTCGTATCTTTATTTAAGAACAGAGTCATGAGAAGTTTTCACAGAAAACCCTAAGCCATTTAAAATTTTTTTTATAGATCCCATTCTTTGAGTTCCTAAATTAAATCTCGCTGTTTCTTTATTTTCCAATAATGAATTTTTTTTATAAAACGAGTTTTTTAATTTTTATTTCTATATTTATAGTATGGCCGTAACAACCTTGCAATAACGTTACGGTTAATTTTAGTTTCGTATTTGTGGCAAGTAATGTTTACAGATTATCGTTATTGTAGTACTTTTAAGGTTTAAAGTTTAATTGAATATGAGAATAAATGAAAAGGCTGTATTTTCAAACGATATAATGTTTGAAATTGTTCGACTGGACATGGAAACAATTGTAACGTAAAATGAAATACACTTTTTGTTGCCATCAACACCTTTTTTGAAGTCTTGATTTTGCTTCCACAATATATAAATGCTCAATTATAAAATATGATATTTTTTTAGCTTACTCCTTAAGTCAACTCTTTCTGGCTTAAAACTCATTGGTATATGAAAACTTACTGAATTACACGAACTCAGTATATTACATATAAGTCTATATATATATATATATATATATATATATATATATTGATATTGATATTTCAGTATTCATTATTATTTATACATGCATTTAGTAAAACTTTATTTTTTTCTGATGTTTTTAGATGAGTATTTTTTATTCATATTATTTGGATTTTTTTTTGGATTACTGTTCTCATCTTGAATGTTAATTTCATAATATTTCAATCGATGAAACCTCCAACCTTCTTCAGGTGCATCTTGTCGAACTCAGTAATCTTTCTTTCGAACTCGAGAATCTTAACTGGATTTCAGACGGAACCATTATTTCATCCACAGCATGCTCTTGTTCCATCAGCCATGACTGGGTAGAAGTCTTAAGTAATTTGCAATCGTATTTATTTTGAGTGTCAACCACACAAAGCACTCATACTCCAATATCCAGAAAAGAAGAACCTACAAGTAAATTTTACCAAGTACTTTTTTCATTACGGGTCCTTGCAGCCAATTCAAACGTGAATTTTAGAAGCTGTAGGATGTGGTACTCTACAGAGTGTTTAAAATTCAAGGCTTAAACCTTAATTGGTACCAGATGCTTACGGATCAAATTCAATGTCCCTATAATGCCCACCCCCATCTGTTAAACCATTAAAGTAATCTGGAGATACTGAAGTTTTGGGAATATTAATAAATTTAATGTCAATGAAGTATTGCAAAAATATCCTTTAAATAGGAAGTATCTAATCTTTCATCCCTTTCTTTCTCTTTTGCATAAAATAAATACAGCCCATATTACGACTCTTTACGCCTAGCAGCTGGGTTCTAAAATTCATAAGCTAATATATAAAAAGCTATATGTCTGTCTCCATATATTCAAACTCTATCTCCTCCGAAACTAAAAGTCGCGGTGCGACACTGGGGACCTCAAATGATAGGATTTTTTAGAGGCCGTTCTTTTATGGTTAAAATAGTTTTCAAACGGCCGAGTTAAAATTGAAAAAAGTCGAAATTGAAAAAAAAAAAAAATCTTTATACATTTTGCACATTTATCTTAGTTTATTTTTAATTTTTAATCAGTTTATATGCGTGTCACGTTGGTACAGTGGTAACGTCACCAACTTTGAATGCTACAGTTTTGCTTTGGGTTTCGATTCTAGCTAATGACACCCAAATACATTTTATTTTTACTTTTGAAATCACGACTCTATAATAATATATGCGAAATCTGGACAAATTAAAATATCATAGTTAAGGGTATTTTACAACAAGGGAAAGCTACCTCTCCCCGTTTAGGAGTAAATACTGTACATAATATAAACACGTAGACATACCTAACTTTATATAGATATCAGCTGTTGAGGAATGCTCTATTAGTTCCTCCCAAGCATCTTGCATTATATATATATATATATATATATATATATATATATATATATATATATACAGTATAACCCGGATATAAGAGACCGAATATAATAAAAACGGACGCAGGAGAGATTTTCTCTGGTCCCAAATTAGAGCCCGTGTTAATGTGCAGTATAACCCGGATATTAGAGAGTTTGCATATCTGATTGGACACGACGGAGTTATTCTTTTTCCTGATCTTAATGGATAATTTTTCAATTTACCGAGTCTCTTTTTAATTTCGGTAGGTAACTTATATAGAACGGCGCTCAAAGGTTGTTGTCAAGTAACAATACTAAAATTAGATACCTTAACAATTGCACACGACGACTAAAATTACTAGAAGTCATATACTTATAAAAACCTGCACCCCTTTTTTAAAGCGGATCTAATTTAACACCAGAACAAATATACTAAGTGAGTGTTCCTAATGATGGTGGCCTGAACAGAACTGAAAGAGAGAAACAGACCAAATATCAAGGTCTGATGTATGATATGAAAAGAAACTGGAATCTTAAGAAAATATCAAACATACGAGTTATTATAGGTGCTACAGGGCTTATGAATCAGAATCTGAAGTCCTACCTAACTGATATTCCTGGTGAACCAAGTGCAAAAGAGACCCAAACAATTGCACTTAAGGGAACAACGAGGATACTAAAAAGAGCTCTCGGTTGGTTACAATAAAAAGTAGGGCAAGGCTAGCAGCTGGTTTGGCTGCCCCATACCCAGCGGTACAATCTTCAAAGGGGGGAAAACAGTATTTAATAACTAACAAGAACATAAATAAACAATACAATGAGAAAATTGCAATTAAAAAATAAAATAAAAATAATTCGCCCTGCACCCACCATTATAGCCAATTAAACTATATATATATATACACACACACACACACACATATATATATATATATATATATATATACACAAAAGTTAGAAAAGCATCCAAGGCATGAAAATTGTTAAACAAAATGTTTTTACTATAGGCTTTAAAAATAAAGGTACAAGATTCAGTTTGAAATTTATTTATCTTCAAAGTGTACTTTTATACATTTTACAAAGTAAGGTATGCAAATTTAATACCTTACTTTGTAAAATGTATAAAAGTGCACTTTGAAGATACATAAATTTCAAATTGAATCTTGTACCTTTATTTTTAAAGCCTATAGTAAAAACATTTTGTTTAACAATTTTCATGCCTTGGATGAAATGCTTTTCAAACTTGTATCCTATCTTTTTAAGATTGTATTTTATTTAATTTATTAATTTGGATTTAAAAAAAAGATGAATGTGATTTTGTATGTGTTTATAAAAACTCTCCTACTCTCTATTTCAGATTGTATTTCTCCTCACACCACAACTCATTTTTGCAACCCCCTCTTTGTATTATTACAGGTCTGAACATTCTCTCTGTCAGTTGTAATTTTCCTCATTCCACAACTCTTTTTTGCAACTCTCTCTTTGTCATACATGTCTGAATAATAAGAAAATCTGAATTTTTTTAACAAACACTTTAAAATAACTTTTTTAGATTAATTTTTTTAAAACTTCTTTCAGAATAGAAAATCTTTAAAATTTAATAAGGAACATATTTCATATAGGTCTCATCAAAAATATTCAGTAGATAACGAAAAAAATAGAGATGAAAATTTCAAAAGGTGTGTATAACTGGTTATGCTCAATAGTAGTCCTCGCTAGCGAAAGACTTTGTTATTGTTATTCTATTATTATTATTATTTAAAACATTTTGTGTCCTGCACTTTCGCGCGAGGACTAATATATATATATATATATATATATATATATATATATATATATATATTCAGTCGACTAAAATAACGACGGAAATTCAGTCGACTAAAATAAGATGGAAAACGGGGTGAGGAAAAAGAAAAAAAAATGGGGGAAGTTACATGTAACAAATTTACAATTTAGTAAAATAAATAAAATAAATAAAATAAATAAAATAAGTCGATTAAAAACGAGATCGCTAAAATACACCCGAAGCGCTTTTCGTTCAGACTAACTTTTCAATGATATATGTCTGAAAAATGATTTTTTTAGAATATTAGGTAGTTGAATGGAGTAAGAGCGGATATGAGGTTAAAAAAAAAAAAAACTGTGACTACCTAAATAATTCTAATTGAAGCCGGAGGTTTCTCTGCTTGCACAAATTAGGGGGCTGGAAATGATGGCAAGTCCCTCGAGGATAAACAGATGGACCTTTGTACGTCCTCGGTGCAAAACAGAAAAAAACGCTCCGGAGAGAATGCAAGACCACAATCCTTTTTATCGACTAAGTGTTGGCCGATGGACGATTCTACCGATTGAGACCTTCTGGTGGTAGGCTGATGGTCTCGGATGGAGCGGGGAACATGTTGGGCGATTCTAACCTGAAGACGCTGGGTAGTCTTGCCTATATAGACGCCACCACACCGACATTGAAATTTGTAAATAATATTGCTTGATTGAGAGATACACAAGCCATCCTTACGAAATGAGGGAAAGGCGGTTTTTGTGGAAGAAGCAATTCGGAGGGATAGAGCACCAAAATTAGAAGAAACCAGAGAGGAAATCTTATCACCAATAAGTTGGCCTTCAGGTCCAATCCAGGGTAACTTAAGGTATACCAGCAGTCTAGAAGGACCATATTTTGGTAGCTCAGAAAAGGATTGAAATTTCTTATTAATAACTAAGTTAACTAATGGAGGTGGATATCCATTCATAATAAAAATCCCTTTAATGTTTTCAATTTTCAAATCAATAAAAGGTGGGGAACAAATAACAAGTGGCCGATGGGTTAGTTTTCTAATAAGATTAATTTTCCTGGTTGTGGGTGCAAAGGAATCCCAACTGAGATAAAGACCAGTGGAAGTGGGTTTTCTATAAATAAATGTCATAAATGAAAGCCCATGTTTAGAAACCAACACATGAAAGGAAGGGAGTTATCTTTTTCCACCTCCATCGTAAATTTGAGAGAAGGGTGTAAATTTTTTAGTAAGTGGACACAGCTAAACAAGAAAAAGTGTCGTCAACATAACGAGTGTATTTTAGCGATCTCGTTTTTAATCGACTTATTTATTTTACTGAATTGTAAATTTGTTACATGTAACTTCCCCCATTTTTTTTTCCTCACCCCGTTTTCCATCTTATTTTAGTCGACTGAATTTCCATTATGGTTCATTTCTTTAAAATTATTTTAAAATTTTGCCAATCGAATAAAGTATATATATATATATATATATATATATATATATATATATATATATATATATATACATGCACACCAAGCCTAGAAAAGGAAAAAAGAAAGCAACAACAATCGCTCCTGACGATAATCGGATGCACCGATAGAAAGCGTTTCAGAAGAATATGGCTGAACAACAACCTTTGGGCGCCATTCTATATAAGTAACCCATTGAAATTAAAAAGAGAGCTCGGCAAATTGAAAAATTATCCAGGAAGATCGGAAAAAAAGAATAACTTCGTCCTGTTCACTCAGATGTGTTTTAGTAATGACTTGCTGCCAATATATATATATATATATATATATATATATATATATATATATATATATATATATATATATATAATTGTTTACAGAAAGTTTTTAGATGAGACAAGTCATTGGTACCGTCGGTTTCAAACCCGATAATTAGGACCGTTTTAGATAGCTCTTGTCAGCCAATACTCATCTCTGTAAACATATATATATATATATATATATATAAATATATATATATATATACGCTCTTATTTTAGGATTTTCCTCATAATTGAGAACACTGCTGGATTTCTTTTTCCAAAAAAAAAAGCTAATTTATATATATATATATATATATATATATATATATATATATATATATATATATATAAAGATAGATAGATAGAGATAGATAGATAGAGAGAGAGAGAGAGAGAGAAAGAGAGAGAGAGAGAGATATATACACAATCTATATGATTTAAGGCAAGGTGTTTACTGATGCATTTTTGAATAACAAAGATAATGATTATTTTGCTATTGATGATTTCTCAATATGTATTTTTACTCTTCCCCCATGTAAAATCCATCCAAATATCAATATCTTAGAGATCGATATTCTCTTTTCTTTTTCTATTTTATTCCTTACTTTGAAATTTTATTATGTCTTGCATGCATCGTTCAGGTGACCTGGAATGCCAGATGCAATTCTGCCAAATTGTACATCACTTTTTTTCATTCTGCCTACGTGTTTTCTTTTCTTTTAGTTTTTTTTTTAAATAAAGATAGGGAGGCTTTTTTTTTGGATAATATTTAGACATTTAACTTTTCTTTATAAAAATGCATGGGAAAATGCCAACAGTTCGCAATTTCCTTACCAGGATTACTCGCTATAAATTTACTTATTTCAAGCAAAACGTGACTTGCACGAATACACACAGACGCACGCATATATTATTATACTAAAGCTGCGTTAATCAAGGTTTGTTTTCATCAGGCTTTCCCCGAAATATCAAACAAAATAATTACTAAAATACTTATTGTGATTTAACTTGAATTATGCCTGAAAAATCAATTTTTATCGTTATAATTAGCAGTCATTTCGATATTTATGCAGTATAACAACACGCTACCGTTGTAACGTAGTCGTTACATGGGACCCACACGTTGTATGCAGACAGTCGTAAGACAGTCGTAAAGACAAAAAAAAAAAAAAAAAAAATTCGACTCACTTTTTCAAAGCAACATACATTTATTTACAGGTACTTCCATAATAACACCTTTTCTCAATTTAAAGCGTTCTAATTAGCAGTCATTTTATAACGTTGTAAATAGATACTAGCAAGAAAGCAAAAACAAAAGAATTCGATTCACTTCTTTCATTTTTTTTACAAAGGAGTCACCACTTATCAAGGGCCAGAGGCCACTCGAGGATAAAGGTTAATAAGTGTACAGTGGTCAATGGGACAATGTCATAGTAATTGTTAGTAGTTGAAATTTGCTACATTGGATTACTTAAGAGGAACGGCTCATCAAGAACTTGTTTACATTGGACTTGAAGACGATCATAATATAGTCAGCCGGAAAGCAGGCAAATGGAAGAGAGTTACACAAGTGTGCAGTTCAAAGAAAGAAGCTTTATTCATGGAATCTACGTTTAAGTTTAGGCACAGGAAACTGGGGGGAATTATTGATAGTGTTTACAGCCAAACGAGTGTTTCTCGTGAACGTTTGGCGAGGGGGGACCATAGATTGGAGCTCAGACGAGCACTTTCCATGAAAATAACGATAAAGCAGAGACAGGCTCGCAACGTCTCTTCCGTGAGAAAGAGGTTGCAGGGAAGAGAAAAGAACATCTCCCACAAGGCTACGAAGTCTATTTTGAACACTGTCAAGACAGGAAGAGTTTTTCTAGCAGCTCCTGACCAGATGTGGCAACAGTACTCCATCCTTGGACGTACCTAGCTCTTATAGAGGTAGAGAATTGCATCAACAGTGAGATATCTACTGGATCGATAGAAGGATTCCACCATTTTCCCAGCACCATGCCAACAGAATAACGCATAGTCTCTTCCAAAATATTCTCATATTCCAATATGCTTAACAAGACTCTGTCGTGTCAAACACGTAGTACTCTGTCTTTGTCCGGCCATGTTTAGGCCATGTCTTTTCTGTCGCTCTTGGGCCACATGTATAACATGTCTATTTCTGTTTTCCCGTGTCTCGAAAACGTCTCGAATACCCGCTTCTCTGAACACGTGTGTCGTTTCTATCTCTGCTGTAACTTTGCGCAGCCGACTTGGTCATTTGCATATGGTTGCAGTTGCTTATTCAGCGTCAGAGACTTTGTTACACCGTCGGAATCTTTCAAGCAATTTACGGGAAACGCAGCGAGGTGCTGGATGAAAGTTTCGTGACTGTTTTCCTCGCACAAATGTTGGCCATTGTTTTCTTTTTTTCAATGAAACATTATTTCTGTCAAGACGACGTTCATTTAATGAAAAATGAAAGCAACATCCTTGAATAATTAATGGACAATTCTAGCGAAACTAAAAAAAAAAAATTCAAATTTAATTTATAAACTTCACTATGTCTGTCTGTCTGTCTGTCTGTCTGTCTCTATATTTTCAAACTATTTCTTCCGGTTTTTATAGGTATTTAGCCGGTTAAAATAGTTTTTTTCATAATGATAATTCTTTTAAACTTTGACCCCAATTTTGACCACTTAACATTTGTTTCGGGCTCAGATCAAGTTAAATAGTTTAATCCGTGTCCAGGAAACCTACATCTAAAATTTTAAGTGTTTAGACCCAAAATTGTCCGAGGAGTTTGGTAGAGTTTATAAAGGTCAAACGGTTGAACTTTGACCCCTTGACTGCCAAATTTCTGGCAAAAAAAACAAAAAAAACATTGACAATTTTTTCCCAAATCTCAATACCTCTTATGTCAAATTTTGAGTCTGTAGACTGACAATTGACAGTAATTTGGTAGGAAAATGTACACATACAGACAGACAAGTTCACTGTTATATATATATATATATATATATATATATATATATATATATATATATAATAGTCGAATTAAAAATAATAATAACATATATTAGATTAATGAAATGTCTTTTTGATAGGCAATATGCAAATTAGTTAACTTAGGTCGTCGATTGTATAGATCTGATCAGTATATTAAAAATTTATTTTCTTTATTTTACTAAAAATAATTTTTTTTAAAAATCTAAATATCAGCACAATAGGCGACCCAACGTTATAAATAGCTATTACTCTTTGTCAGCATCCGTGAGAGAAGGATTTTTGTCTATGTAAAACACGCAACAAAACCGTCCATTTTGATTTGCATTTATTAGAGCAGTACGGGATTTGAGCGATCATGAATTACAAAGTTTTTTTTTCTCTCTGTATTTTGTTATTATTTGTTTTGTTGTTAAAACTGGTTTTGTATTCTCATCCGTTAATCTGAGATTTGATTCTCAGTGGGAAGACAATGATAACACACGCACACGCGCGCGAGATAAAGATGAGAACACATTGAGATCTGTAGTTATAGAACAACAGATATATATATATATATATATATATATATATATATATAAATGAACGTGCCTGTGTGTCTGTGTGCGCATCTGTCTGTCTGTGTATATTTCCCTACGCAATAACTCTGTCAATTTTTAGTCTACAGACTCGAAATTTGATATACAGAGTACTGAGATTTGGGAAAATCGATGTGATCCATTGTCGGCAAGAAATTTTGCAGTTAAGGGGTCAAAGTTCAACAATTTGACCTTTGAGAACTCTACCAAACTCCTCCGACAATTTTGGGTCCGAACACTTGAAATTTTAGATATAGGTTCCTTGGACATGGATCTTACTTAATAACTTGATTTGAGCTCAAAACAATAAATTTTAAGGAGGCATAATAGGGATCAAAGTTAAAAAAAAATAACCCTTTTTTTTTGTTTTTGCTCAGCATACACCTCCAAACCCCCGGGCAACGCCGGGCTGAAATGCTAGTATATATATATATATATATATATATATATATATATATATATATATATATTACACAGGAGTCACCACTTATCAAGGCACAGAGGCCACTTGAGGATAAGGGTTAATGAGTATACATTAGCCAATGTGATTATAGTGTAGTAAATATAAGTCGTGGAAATTTCGTCAAATTAAGTATAAAACTATTTTTTAATTGTTGCCAGTTTTAGAAATGATTGGTCGGATTATGTGACTTTTTTTCTTTTTACACAGGCATCAACACATTATCAAGGCCAAGAGGCCACTCGAGGATAAGGGTTAAAGAGTGTACAGTAGAAATTGGACAATATAGTAATTAATTCGGTAAATTTGTTAACTTATATGGAACGGCTCATCAAGAACTTGTTTACGTTAGACTTGAAGACAACCATATTGTAGTCAGCCGGAAAGCAGGAAAACGGAAGACAATTCCACAGGCGTGCAGTTCTAAGAAAGAAGCTTTGTTCATGAAATCTATGTTTAGGTTTAGGCACAGATAAAGAGTGGGGGGGAAATATTGATAGTGTTTTCAGCTAGACGAGTGTTTCTTGTGAAAGTTTGGCGAGGAGGGGCCATAGACTGGAGCTCAGTCGAACACTTTCCATGAAAATAACGATACATCAGAGACAAACTCGCAACATTTCTTCTGTTAGATAGAGGTTGCAGGGAAGAGAAAAGGACATCTCCTACGAGCTACGAAGTCTATTTTGAACTCTATCAAGGCGGGACAAGTCGTGTCTAGCAGCTCCTGCCCAGATGTGGCAACAGTATTCCATCCTTGGACGTACCTGGCTCTTATATAGATAGAGAATTGCATCAGCAGGAAGATATCTACTGGAACGATAGAAAGATCCCACCATTTTTCCAGCGGCCTTTGCAACAGATTTGATGTACGTGTTCCATTTAAGATCAGGAGTATATGGATATTTTTTAATAGGTTGAATTCCTTACATGGGGCTCTTAAGTTCACTATGGAAAGTAAGAAGGACAATTCGCTTCCTTTCTTGGGTGTTCTTGTTGAACGTTCAAGGGGGGGCTTTCTCGTTACAATTTATAGAAAGCCGACATTTACTGGCCTATATGCGAACTGGTTGTCTTTTGTACCAAAATCACGCAAGGTCGGCCTAATTAATACTTTGGTACATAGAGCCCTCATGATTTGTTCGCCCAACAGATTAGACGCCGAACTCGATAAGATCAGGGAAATATTCATCAATAATGGTTATCCTGTTGACCTTATTGATGACTGTATTTTGAAAAAGGTTGCGGATTTTAAATCCCTTAAAAAGTTTGGACCCTTGAAATGGCCGGTTTATTTAAAATTACCGTGGATAGGGGAAAAGTAATAGACTTTCCAAACAGATTCGCAGAAGTATTTACGTCTGCTTTAATTCTGTGTCCTTGCATTTGGTATATACTACGAGACCTGCTTTTCCGTCTTTTCGCAAGAATAGTTTGCCTTACATCCAAAATAGTAATACTGTATATCAATTTGAATGCCAGTGCGTATATATGCATATATATACATAAATATATATATATACATATATATATATACATATATATACATATATATACATACATCCATATGTACATATATATATTTACATATAATCATATACACATATATACACATATATTTACTTATATATATACGTATACATACGTATACACATATACATGTATATACACATATATATATATGTATATATATATATATATATATATTTACATATATATCACGACTAGGCTCCTATATGGTTGACTATTATAGAAAACTGAATCCATAAAATGATAGAAGATGTACCGAGACACAGGAATGGATATGTTTTATCTGGCACAATGATGATTCATTAAAATGGTGGGGTCTGTGTACGCGCCTGGTCCACAAAGTATGAAAATAAAAAAAATTAAAATTAAAAAAAAAAAAAACGTTTACCGTTTTTGTTTTCATATAGATGTACATAATAATACATTGAAGTATGTTTTAACTTAAATAGGGATGGTATACTAAAATTGTGGAGTCTGCCTTCGCCCCTGGTCCCCACAGAAAGGAAAAAGGCACAAACTTTCATAAAGATGTTTCATATCTATCTGCGTAAGTATACTTTGATAATTATGTTTCAGTTTGAAGAAATATGCTATAATAAAATTATGGGGGTGTTCGTTCGCGCCTAACCTTCATAGAATGGAAATATGTCACAAAGTTTAACAAGGGTTTTATATATAAATCCACAGAATATTGTGACCAGTGTTTCAGTGTGAACAGGTATGGTATAATAAATTATGGAGCTAATCTATTTTAATTTTAGTTCCATCATATTTTGCTTTGGTTTTGATACCCCCAATTTTGAAGCTATCTCTTTACAACCCTTCCTTTTCATAACCTATCATACTTTTATAAATCAAAGTCCATTTTCCGTAGGCTATTTTTGAACCCAGTCAACAATGGGTACTTTTGCTAGTATATATATATATATATATATATATATATATATATATATATATATATATATATATATATGTATATATCACCGGTATATGTGCTTAGTTACACAATTTATGGTTACCGAATCGTATTAACGATCCACTAACTTCATCAAACTTTAAAGTCTGATGAAGTTACTGGATCCTTGATACGATTCGGTAACCGAAACATGTGTGACTAATCAGATAAAACGGTAATAAAAAATGTATATTTACTCTGCAGTAGTATTGAAAACTTTCAAGTTTTTACTAATTACCATTATATATATATATATATATATATATATATATATATATATATATATATATATATATATATATAAAATAGGTTAATAAATTCCAACGAAAGAAAGATGTATATTTAAATAAGGGAGTAGTCACCAACAATGTGTATTTTTTAACATTATTTCATTATTCCGTGTCTTGGTTTTTCATTGAGAATTATGTTTGGATCATTGTAATAATGTTTTTAAGTCATTGAAATCGTTTACGCGCGTTTCAGACGGTCTGTGATGCGTCCTCGTCAAAAATTATTTTCAAATGTGTAAAAATGGCGATTTTCGTAGTTAGTTTGAAGTTTTTCCAAGGGGTGGAGGCTTGTAAGTATTTATTATACATTGGTATGCTGAATTTTTATTGCTTTTTTATTTGGTTTGTCCAGGGAGCCGTTTACCTCGCTGTAGTCAGTCGCTATCTCTTTCTGCTAATGTAGCGATGTTTACTAGAATTTGAGTCACAATAAGCCTCCACAAGGTCCCAGTTCTCTTTGCACTGATACAGTGGAGATCTGGTCAGTGCTCATTCCTCGGCCTTTCCTTCTTTCTTGACTCTACTTGGCTATTTGGTCTCATTCTTTTTAGGGAAGAGTGAGGTGGTAATGGGGGATGGGAGTGAGGTTAGAGAACTTATAGGTATTATTATTATTAATATTATTATTATTATTTTTATTATTATTATTATTAATATTATTATTATTATTTTTATTATTATTATTATTATTATTATTCTTATTATTATTATTGTTATTTTTATTTTATTTTTATTATTATTGTTTTATTATTTTTATTATTTTTATTATTATTTTTATTATTATTTATTATTATTATTATTATTTTTATTATTTATTATTATTATTATTATTATTTTTATTATTTATTATTATTATTATTATTTATTATTTTTATTATTTATTATTATTATTTTTATTATTTATTATTATTATTATTATTATTATTAGTAGTAGTAGTAGTAGTAGTATTATAAATTTGAAAATTTTGTAAAACTACTTTCTTATTGCATATTCCTGCTCTAAACTGGGGTGAACGCACAAGTAAAAAATGTACCGCGCGTACTTTTAAATTTGTTCTCCAGGACTTTCTTCCTCTATAACAACAAAATGAAGAAAAAAAAAACAAAAAAAAAAACGAAAAAACAACAACAAAAAAATACCAACTGACACACTACCCTGATAAAGCTATTTTAGCGAAATATTGGACTTACAACATCAATAAAAGGACATAAAAATGATCTTATCATTTTCCTGACACTTAAAGTTTTCAAAATTTTCGATTTTATATTCAAAATAAGTGTCTTCAAATAGTATGGTCGTGTTCCTGGCCGGTAGTCGATTGTTTCATGGGTAAACAACTTCAGGAAAACAGACGATGTAAAGAAAAAGAAACCTGGCCTCCCACGAACAGCACGACCACCCCAAAACATTGACGCGGTGAGTCAATCTGTTTTGCTTTACCCCCGACGCTCTGCCCACAAACACGCATCTGCTCTTGAGTTGTCTATGAGACGAATCCTCCATGAAGAATTCAAATTTCATCCCTACAAATTGGTTATGGTGCAGGAACATAATCCACGCGATTCTATTGCTCGTGAAAATGCATGTGAGGGTCTTTTGGACTTGCCTGACGACACACTTGTTTTCTTAAGTGATGCGGCTCATTTCCATCTTTCGGGATTTGTAAATAAGCGAAACATGCGCTATTGGAGTCCTGAAAACAACAGAGAACTTCATCAACGTCCTCTACACGTGTAACTGTTTGGTGTTTGGTGTTCACTATCGCGAGTTAGTATAATTTGCCCATAGCTTTTTTTTTTTTTTGAAAAAAAAACGAACAGGCAATATCAGTGATATCTGACCGTAATGTCAACAGGATCAATGACTGTTTCCTGCCAACACTGAATCAGATGGGTGTGGAAAATGTGTCGTTCCAGCAGGACAGTGTCACGACACACACAACGCGCGCGTCAATGATTGTTTTGCGGCAGAACTTCCGATGACACCTAATCTTGAGAAACGATCTGCATGGCCAGCACTAGCAGTATCAGAATTTTGGAGACATTCGCAGGCGAAGTCGCCATTTTGAATATACACCTATCTTTCTTTCAGATTTTAATAATAGTAAAACGTAATTTAAACCCGTAAATTTTATTTCAATAAAACGAGCAAAGACCAAATTTTAATATCATAAAAGCTTTAATAGAGAAATAAACAATTTTATTTATTTTTCCGTCGATTTCTTCACTTAACATTCGAACAATAATATTACTTGAATCTTACGATAATTATTTTAACGGCAAAATAAAGAACTTACCTGGTTAATGAGTAAGATACGCTTTCTTTTAATCTTCCTGTATGAGAATTTATTCATATTTATGTATTATAATCCATGTATTTTTAAATGGAAGGATTTTTCCAACACACAGCGCGACCACGCGTGTCTTTAAAGCAAGTTGTAATGACACCGGAAGTGAAAAATTATCTCTTACTTATGTACGGAGGCCTATAAGTGTAAAAAAAAACCCACTAATTAAGAAACCTTAATAATCTCGATATTGGATTATATTCCTTCAAATTTTCCACTTTTAAAGGTTTTCGGAGGCGCTGTAAACATAAATAACCATATATATATACGGCAATCGAAACTAGTAGTTTCCAAGATAAAAATTTTTACAAATGGTCACAAAGTGGGGGGTCACTTTTCTATAATGATGTGACGTCAAATGGGCACCCACTTTATGGCCACATTGCAATGAACAGATTTGGCCGTAATTTTAAAGGAATTTTCGAGGGTGGCTTCATATTGACCCTATATGAATAAAGTGTGGAATTCTTCATATTTACAATATATGATTAAACAAATATTTAATGTAATAATAACAATAATAACAAACCAAAACACGTCTTCTTTATAATATAAGTTTTTTATTCCGTTTTGTATAAAATAAACGAAGGTAACACTTTAGGATTGACATTTCCTATTTTGCAATGTAAGTAAGATTTTAATCAAATAATTTCTTATAAATTCTTCAAAGATGTGAGAAATTAAGCAGAAAGACAAAGAAATTCCATTTGCATTTATTGAAATAAGAAATTGAGTTTATTTTAAATTCAGGGGGAACAAATTAAGATAAGTTTGCAAATGTCTTTAAAACAAGAAAATAAATAAAATTTTCCAGCGTACATTTTGAAATCAGAATAAAAGTTTAAATAATTTTATTTAAAACAAAATAAGAAAATATAAATTCTCTTTAGACAGATTTAAATTCCAGAATAAAAAGTTTTTCAATATTTGTCTTTTTTTTTTTTTTACAAGAAAATAAATTTTTCCAGCAGACAGTTTGAATTCAGAATAAAAGGTTTGGATTCAATTTTTTTTAACAATAAAATAAGAAAATCTAAATTTCCTTGGACAGATTTATAAAACATGATAGAAAGTTTGCAATAATTTTTTTTTTTTACAAGAAAATAAATTTTTCCAGCAGACAGTTTGAATTCAGAATAAAAGGTTTGGATTCAATTTTTTTTAACAATAAAATAAGAAAATCTAAATTTCCTTGGACAGATTTATAAAAGAAGAATGCTGAATGTCGGGTCAGCGTGGCCTTCGTGGACGGTGTGTTTGCCTGACTTAAGGGAGATAACTTGTCCGGTTTTTTTCATTATTGTGCCTTGACGCTATCGTAGAAAAAATCTGATAGTTTTCATTTTTTCAATAACACGAATTACTATATGACGCAGATGTGGAATGGTATTTTTCTTTTTTTAATATCTTAAAGAAATACCTGAATATTTTTTTTATTATACTATACATCTGCATAACCCGAATTCGTCTTTTTTTTATATATCGAAAAAAAGGAAACCAGGAATTAAATATAATTATATAAACTGATCGACTATTATTTACTGGAACATTCTAAACAAAAATTAAGCTTCCACGTAAAAAAAAAAAAAAAAAAAAATAACACGTGGTTATCGAAAAAAGAAGGATTTACATTTTGGACTTTACCGGTAAATTACCAGATAAGTGATATTTTTTGTTGTTTTAAATTTGAGTATTTTATTTATTCATGTTTTATCTTCAATTTGTGATATATAAAACGTTTCAAGCAAAATTAATTATTAAATTTCTCATAGACATTCCAAAATGGGGGGGGGTGAATTTATAAAACAACGTTTGTCTAAAATATTATATTTAGTTTATCGGAAAGAGCATAAAATTTTACATTCACCCTGAAAAAAACGTAACAATTGAACGAATAGGAAAATTTTGATAGATTTTTAAAGTTTAAAAATTGAAAAATATTCATCTCATAAAAATCAATTGATTTCATTACGTAACAAAATGGCGCCCCAGAGCGCACGCACGCACTTTGTAAACAATGTTTTTTAAACAATGAAAAATAATATTTCTATTATTTTTTAAACAACTTAAATAGTTTATTTTGGAAGCATATTCTATAAAGAAAATAAATAACCCACTTTAGAAAGAGAAATTACGAGTTTTCTATATTTTAATCGCAGTTTTCTGTTAGGGGTGTCAAAAATTCCCCCAAAATTCTGATACTGCTAGGCCAGCACGGTCCCCTAATTTATCACCACGTGTATTTTATTTTTTTATGGGGATATATGAAATCAGTTGTTTACAACGATCGTCCTAGCACCTTGACTCACCTGAGTAACAACATCAATGGAAAGAGTTGATCGAAACGTCAGAGTTCGATTAACTCAGTGTATAGAAATGAATGGACGCCATTTTACTGATATCATATTTAAAACTGGGAAAATTAAATTTAAATGTTGTATTAGTTGCAGTTACTTGTGTTTTAATTGCTATTGCAAATAAGGAAGTTGCTCTGCCCCACCCTGTGTTGTTGTTGTTGTTATTATTATTATTATTATTATTATTATTATTATTAGTAGTAGTAGTAGTAGTAGTAGTAGTGGTAGTTGAAGACGGTAGCAAAATAAAACAAATGACGTTATTACTACTACTATTACGAATACTACTAATAATGAAAAGATGGAGGAAAGGAAGGCAATTAAAAATTAAAAAAGAAAATGGCGGAAGGTAGGGTCAGAAATAAAGTAGAAGATTATACAAGAGGAAAGAATAAAAGAACTAAGGGGTAGAAGAAGAAAAATATTGATGGAAGAAAGAAATAAGAATGAAAGAGAAATAATACCCCTCCTCCCCCTACCGTACACCCACATAATTCCAACTCGAAACGCAACCAAAAAGAGAAGGCCATCAACAGCAGAGCAGTTCAATCCAAATTTGGACGCTTGCGTTCTTGCCGTCATTCTGACTTTTAAACATCATCACAGGCGTAAAAGAAGGGTATTTTTAAAACGTCATTAACTCCGCACGGATGACAGGTTGAAAAGTGATAAACAATCGAAACAACAAAACCAACCTAAATCATCATCATCATCATCATCATCATCATCATCATCATCATCATCACCATCATCACCACCACCACCACCACCACTGGCAACCCAAACATCAATGCATCATTTTATCATACCTTCCTTTTTTGTCTCCCCCTCTTGTATTTAAATTTAAATGTTTAAATCGGTCATCATTTTTAAAGAGCATCATTTAATTCCACTTTTTACGTCATATATATATATATATATATATATATATATATATATATATATATGTAAAGCTGAATGTATGTGCATGTGTACGTGTGTGTGTGTGTGTGTGTGTGTGTGTGTGTGTCTGGTCACAAATAGGCTCCTATATGATTGACTATTTTAAAAAACTGATTACACATAATAATAGAAGATGTATTGAGACACGGGAATGAGTATGTTTGATCTGGCAGAACCGTGGTTCCTGAAAATCATATTTTTTTATATAAAAACAACTCGAAAAAGAAGTGTACTTTCGAGTTTGTTAAAATAAGTTTGATCGGGGGGGGGACAATTTACTTATGTTTTATTTCTTTGTTTTGGAAGTTATTCTTCATCGGCGACACTCCCCATGTAAAAAACGGTTTTGGAATAAATACCCCCGTCTTCCCCATGTTAAGAACGGCCTTCAGAATAAACAACCGCTACCAACTTATGTTAAAAATTGTGGAGGTGGACCAAAAGTGAAAATAAGCTTTTTTTTTTTTAAATAAGTTGTTAGTTTAATGCACAACGCTAATGCGTATCACGATTTTAATAAAGAAAAAGCAACCATATTTTCTTATATAAAAACAACTCCGAAAAAAAGGTGCTAATGCAGAGAGTAATCCGCGCTATTTTTTAAATCGTATTTCCACGTTTAATTAAAGTTTTATGATGTTTTTTATTCAATTGTAAGGTTAAAGTACAGAATAGGTACAAAAAACCCTCTCAACCCATGTTAACAATGTTTTTTTTTTCGTTTTTTTTTAAAAATAATAACGTTATTATTTCAGCACGGATCATTCTCTGCATGAGTAACACAAAAAAGTGTACTTTCGAGTTTGTTAAAATAAGTTTTATCGGGGGGGGGGACAAACAATTTTTTACTTATGCTTTATTTTTGTTGTTTTGAAAGTTGTTCTTCATTGGCGACACTGTCGCTCGGCTTACTCTGGCTGTTGACGCCATGTTCCGTGGGAAAGAGGGGCGTGAGCTGAGTTACGTCCAGATCACTCTCTGCATAAGTACCAAAGTTTGTTTAATATGGTAATAGTTGGATACTCTTGCATAATTTGACCCGAATTCTCGTGAATTCCTGTCAAGCATGGATCGGGCGAGACCGGCAATTATCGGTGTCAGCCGAGCAGCGAAGAAATGTAAAACTGCTTTAAAAAAGGTGTGTGCGTGTGTGTGTGTGTGTGTGTGTGTGTAAGCAGGGGAGGGTAAAGTAAAGAATAAGCGACATATATATATATATATATATATATATATATATATATATAGAGAGAGAGAGAGAGAGAGAGTAATCGTCTCGGCAAAAATCAGAAAGTATTCTCGACGAAATAAATTTATTTTTTAATATGTTAATATTTTTTTACTTTTTAATATTTATAAACACAGTTAGATGATAAACATTCACTCTTATAGAATTTCACGGAAAACGGGCGTGTAAATTTCTAGTTTATCGACTTTGAACAAATCAGACTTTGATTCTTATATATATATATCGATATCTTTATTTATCAATTGCTAAATATGTTTAATATTAACATATTAAACATATTTAGCAATATTTCAATGTGTTGTTTAGTTCAGTGATTCGAGTGTTAGTGGTTGATATATTTCGTATTTTTGGCTAAGTTTGGTTTATTATTGTTGTTGTTATTATTATTATTATTATTATTATTATTATTATTATTATTATTATTATTATTATTATAAGGGGTAATGTGACGTTGACCAGCACTGTTTTCTGATAGATGTTATTATGTTGGAAATTAAAAATTTTATGTAATGTAAGGAGTTAAAGTGGTAATATAAGGAGCTGTTAGAGAAAAATGGCTGACAAAAATCACTTGGCTTCACAATAAAAAATTTAGCGATTGAAACTCTAAAAAAAATACTCGGCATATATATATATATATATATATATATATATATATATATATATAGAGAGAGAGAGAGAGAGAGTGAGAGAGAGAGAGAGCAAGATCCGTGTCTCTGCGTTGCCCTGGAAAACTAAAGAAAATCAAAAGTTCAAAGCCCCAGGATAAATTAACCGAAAAGAATCAGAAAAATAACACTTTTTAGTCAAAATGCGAAGCATTTATCCACGATAATTTCCGTAAACAGAACTATAGGGTTTATTAAAATGAAAACAATGATATAATTAAGAAACAATAACAATGAATGGTTAGTTAAGGGACTGTAATTTTGCAAAGCAATATACAGATTGGTAAGGACCGATCATTACAGAAAATGGTAAGTATATTGCAATGTTGTTTCTTTTATTGTGAATGTGAATTTGGTGTTTTAATTTAACTGCTGGTGCGATAAATGCCGACGGGTTACCGCTATGGATGTGTATTGCTTTGATTTAGTGGTTTTCAATAAGCGAATAATCTTGTGGGAAAGAAATAGTCGAAGTCTCCCACACTATATAAAAAAAAATAGAGCAGAATAAGGCAAACCCTTATCGTAATCGTAACAGCAGTGTACAATTCTGACAAAATAATTGTAATCCGCCGTTTATAAATAGATCTGTTAATATCTGAGGGTGGGTGGGGGGTGTCGTAAAATTGTTATAGTAGACTTTTACTCCATCATTTTTCATAATTTTTGGAATTTTAAATTTTTACTAATTTCGACATGCCACGTAAGTACGTAAGTGTTTTTTTAAAATCTAAAATGCATTTTTTGAAATCATATTATAATGTACAAGCACCTAAAAGTAACATGGTGTAAAGGTAATGTTAACATTACACTTTACTTTAGTAATTCATAAAAAATAAAACTGGAAATGAATAAATTAAATCCGAATCGGCATGTTTTCTTTTTTACAAAACGTTTTTATTTCCGTTACTTTCGGTGCCACTTAAAAAGTATCTCGCTCCCATCTCTCCATTTTAGCCTGGTGTGCGTTTCTCTTTCTTCCGACCGCATTCTGGGCACAGTCGGCTCCTTCTCATCTTCGATATTCACGTCCTTCTCCTTCGGTGCCGACTGTGTTTCTCTTCGAGCACGTGGTGTATTTTTCTCCTTTTTTTCCTTTTTCTTCTCGCGCACACTTCCTAATTTGCATATGAATTTTTCGGCTACTATTGCTGCTAATCTCTTCGCAGTCAGCTATCGTTCACTGCTGCTGATTCTTTTCCCATGCGTTAATATGCATTAAGAGCATAGTAAAAAAAAGGAAAAGGAGATAGCATTGTTCATTTCATCTCGAACTACCTCTGAACTTGCTGCTAGTAAAAATAAATCATAAATATGGCGCATTTTGACATTTTACTGACGTTTCACTGAACATCTTATGATAAGATGTCTTACTAAAATTCTTAATGCAGTAATATTTAACGCAACACACAAAATATCGGAAAATATGAAATGAGGTTTAGTAAGAAATGGATGCGAAAAGAATTTATGTTAAACAAATACGTTTTTTCTTTAAGGAATTTTGATTCAAGTTATTTCAAGATATCGACCGGCAAAAAAATTTGCAACACCAATAAAACAAATATGTATAGTTCAGAAGAACACCTTCTTCTACAGTATTTTAACATGCAATGACACACACACACACACACACACGCACACACACAATATATATAAATTCAATTTAGGTAAATCAAATTACCATACGTCGCTACGATAAGTTTACTGTTTCAGTCTTAAAATACATCTTCATCGACAATAAACTTCTGATCTTATGCGAAGGCAGTCATTTAATGAAAATGCAAAACAAATAAAAACAATAGAAAAAATTATTTCCTTTTTCTTTCTTTCTTTTCTTCATTTCTTCTGATAACTTTTTATTTTTAATTGAGCACTACCAACAAAATGTTCAAATTCAATGGTTTTTTACTTTTAGATATTTTTAATCTAATATATATATATATATATATATATATATATATATATATATATATATATATATATATATAAATGTGTGTGTAGCATGCGCGCACACACACACGCACAAATATAAAACGTCGAATCATCCTATGCGCTGACAGACACAATACGATTCTTCACTTAAATGTATTATCAAAAAAATACATCGCATTATACAATTAACTTATTGATTTCACTGTTGTTGTTTTTTTATATAAATACACACTTTCAATATGAAAAATGTTAACTTCCAGCTACCTTACCAACATTGCAATTTATTTAAATTGATTAGCTTTCACTATTAATAATACGAATATGCCTGATACTGTTGGCTCCTACTGTTTTCTTAGGTATATATGATTTCATTGTTATACCTTCTGTCGCTGACATTGCGTTTTGTAATCACCGTTTCGCTTACATCTGGACACATGAGATTTCTTTTAAATAGAGGATTTATTGACTTTAAGACAGTACGACAATACAACTACGCAAGAAAAAAGTGCATATCAAAACAGTGCTCACCGTGAGAAATGGAGAGAGAGAGAAAGAGAGAGAGAGAAAGAGAGAGGAGGAGGATTAGGGATGAAGAAAAGAGACGACTCTAACTATACCCTATGCAAGACTCATATTATTCGTTCGCCCGTCCACAGAGTTTTGGGATGTGACGATGCATAAGTAATTAACCACACAGGCTGATAATTCCACAGAAACACTTTTATTTAGGAATGTTGGCAACCTTCATGTGGTCATTTCCGTGAGTCCTCAGTGTATTTTTATAAGGAATTCTAACTAGAAAGATATTAGGGAAACTAATACAATCAAAAATCATTTGATCCACACGATGTTCAACAGCAAGTGTTTAAGAAGTGCAGTTTTTAGGAATAACTCTACTCGACGGGCTGGAACGAACAAAAACAGACTACCCTTTTTCCAAATATATAACATAAAAATAACGTCAAATTCATAACTTCTGTGTACTCACTGAGGTCAGACTTTGACCCTTGATCCGTCTATCACTCCATCTACTCTATCCTGCATTTCCCCCGCACAAATGAGAACCTTCATTATACAATAATACAACCATGTTTACATTTTTATTTTTTAGTGTTTTTTCCAAATGATATTTTGATATTGTGACTGTAATTCATTTATTTCTGCCGCTTATATTTACTCGCTAGTGTATGCGTATGCTTGTTTCCAGGAGACTTGATACAAATGCGTTTATGCAGCCGACTGACGATTCTGCTTATTTTAGCCTGAAGAGTTTCTGTTCGACGTGTCTTTATTGAAATGAAATCAATTAGTGTTAAGCAATCGATTTCCGGAAACGATCAATTCGCGACCTCGGCTTTTCTTCTTTTCGATCGATAGAAAATGTAAAATAAAGTAGTATCTTCTAAGTGGTAAGACACAGATATGCAGAAATAATTTGGATGAAAATAATTCTGCGTAAATCAACAATAATGATTACTAAATATTTTTGTGGAGCCTCGCCCAGACAAAATATATGAACTTTCCTGAACGTTATAAATATACCGAGAAATACAACTCTCGGTGTCTTAGACGTCTCTCACAGTTTGCCATATTGGCGCTACGTACTACATTCCTCGTTCTTTATATATTCTTTGTAAATAAAAATACCCTTAGCTAAACCATATTCCGTTTCCGAGTCTTTCTTTGGAACCCTTTCAGACCATAACAACTTAGGGACTAAGAACTCGGATTTATAAAGAGGATACTTACAACATAACAAATCGAATTCATAAAAAGATTTTTACAACATTCCATTACTACCACAAACAAAACCAGTTTTAGAACAAAAATGAGAAGGCTATACAAGCACAAGTATGCATACCGAAACTATCTGATATATTCAACTATCAAGATAGACTTATAGCTGCTACAACGAAAATATTTCAAATAAGTGCTTCAACAAATGGTGCCAAAAATATTTTTTGTAGAACACTGGGAAAAGGTTCTTAAAACTTTACTTGAAGAACATTTACATTTAAAACTAAGAGAATAAATTTATAATAATATGAACAAAAATACGCCAAACTGTAATTAGTAAATAGCTTTCAGAAAAAAATGCTTTTTTTTTTCGAAAAAGTAAATTTCGTTCTTTGAAAATAAAAAAATTATCCTACTCGATGGATGAATTCAGTGCCATTATCATTCTGATAATGAAAACACAAATGAGATAACAGCACCTACAACAACGAAAAAATTAAAGAAAGTTTTATCAAACAGCAAGAACTACAAAAAGCAGTACCATTTACAATGAGAACCACAAAAGCAACAGATCTAAATGGAAGAACGACTAAAAAACAAACAACAAACATTTACTTTTCAAAAATCCGAAAAATAAACCAATAACTGACGACAGCACAGCGTTTTCACCGAACACGATATGGAGCACTATGGAAATTTTTACATATGTTCCTGATCTAGACAAAACTTTCGACGGAGGTATGAAGACTATTTAAACATAAATTGCGAAGACAGGCCTGATGTGGAAAAATGTTTTTCTTTTGCAAAATTGAATTACTGAGCACAACAGTACTTCCTACCTAAAAAAAAACACGGACATAGAGTTCGCGGAAACCAGGAAGTTACTACCAGAACTTTTCAGCACTAATACATCATTCTTCCACAAAAGATGGAAATGTTTTGATTTTGCTACGCGGGACGACGAAGATTATTTGTCGTTCGCGTCGGTCGTGAACCAACACTGTAACGACTTTAGGAATAGCGAAATTGTCGGCTGATGATTTTAAATCTTAAATTTTCGCTGAATAACTCTTGTCGACAAACAATGCCGAAATTAGACGAAAAGTACTAACGAAACTTGAAAGCGAACCCATTCTCATTCTCACTGTACAGAAACTTGCGGGGAATTATCAAAGCGTTGTAAGCGTGAGAACAAATTCTAAAACCATAGAGCAATCGAGCGTAGCATATGGCAGAAATGTAAAGTATAAATCCAAAAATTTCTTCCCTATAAATAGAAAAAATACCAACCACATTCTCAGTATAAATAAAACTTGCTACCTTGAAAAAGAGAGAAAAGAAAATGGCCGCCCAGATTTTCAAAATGAGCGGACGATAGAAAAACGAAATAAATTACTTCCGAAACCATGTAACCGGTGTAGAGAATTAAGTTGAAAAAGACCGCCATTTTCGGAATAAAACGTGTCAAAATTGCAGCAAGTTTTGTCATAAAGGTTCGCGTTGTAGAAGTAAAAATAAATAAAAACAGAACAAAAGATGGGCGAGAGTTTATGCAAATTCGACATAGTAAAAAATACTCAATAAAACAGTAGAATTACAGTTGAACACTGGGGTCCTGAATATGACCTTAAACTATATCCAGTGGTGAGGCCCCAGCTTGTAGGCTTTGGGGAGTGTGGAACCACCCTTTAATTATCATTGCTCCCAGGTCCATTCTGATCCGGAGTGGTAGAACCTGTTAGGGTCCCAACTATGGGTTAAATAGAAACCGACGTGAAAACAACATATATATTCTACTAAAAAATTTGTTCTTCAAAATCTTTGGATTCAGCATTAAATAACGCGAAAAGGGTTGATATGCCGTAAAACAAAAACAACCAACCAACTAACCAACCAACAGTTGAACACTGGATCTGATCTTTCTAATATGAATTTACATGCTTAACAAATCGACTTTGAAGAAAACACAAATGTCAGCTCGCATGGTGAATGGCAATAATATTAATTTTATTTGCAAATTATTGTTTGCAAGTCAAGCAAGACATTGACAAAAATAATGGAATAATTCGAAATGACGTAAAAAAATAACGAAATTATGATGGCAACAGACAAATTGAACAGTAAATAAAAGAGTTGCAATATTTTAATAGTGCAATATTTTAAGTTATAAATTTATATTTTTTATCAGA
This sequence comes from Euprymna scolopes, assembly GCF_053919585.1. NCBI lineage: Eukaryota > Metazoa > Mollusca > Cephalopoda > Sepiida > Sepiolidae > Euprymna > Euprymna scolopes. The sequence goes on from NC_136510.1 coordinate 32,997,690, forward strand.
ATATCTTGTCCTTTTCTTTTCCAGTTTTAACAACTAGCCCTTTAATTTTCCATGTTTAAGCGTAACCATATTACTTTTCATGCTCCTATTTTTCTATTGTAAATCGTGATTTTTCTAGGCTTTCAGTAAATTTACATGTTCTATGTTTAATTTCAGTCTTATTTTTAGTCCTCATAATATAATATACACATATGTAATAACAATGTACGCCATTCGTCTGCTTTCAATAAAATCCCCCAATTATCTCCCTTTAATTCTTTCATTCTCTCTGTTCACTTGTTAATTCTCTTATCGCGAGAGCGGTGAATTGGTAGAAACAGTAATCGCTTAAGTGACGGGGTTGCTATGGAAACCAGTAATAAAAAACGTCTCTCACCTCCTTACGTTTTTTATGATTTTGAACACCAGTAAATTCATGATAACTTTTCTTTTACTGAACGAAAATTGAACATTTCTTGTCACAATATAGCTGAGAAGGTGATCTTAAAACTGTAATAATTGTTTGAAATTTGGTCGGAACATAAGTGAGCAGTGAAACTTTAAAGCAGTTATAAATGACTAAAACTGCCACTTCACCATATATTCAAACACTACTGTGTTCTAATGATATATATATATATATATATATATATATATATATATATATATATATATATATATATACATACATATCTATATAATACTAAAACTCTATGGATCTTGTATGTTTGCAATTAGATTTCCGGTTTTCAACATCCGGTTGCGCATGCGTAAATAGCAACGTCTTCAATCCGTTATTCCAATTCCGGAATTTTTATATCGCTTTTAATACAAACAATTTCATTTAATTTGATAAAATAGTTTTTTTTTTTTTTTTAACGGCTAAAAACATTCAACTTCATAAAGTCTGTCGCAGTTTCAAAAAAACTTCTCCCTTTTAAAAAACAAAAGTAAACAAACAAGAAAAACAACACTCATTATTAATAGAAGCAGCGGCGGTGAAAGAAAACACCTCTCACTTTCCCTCTAATAGATTTCAACACTCCTACTCCCTCTGTTTTCGTTACGTACGCGAGAATACTTTAATTCATGTCATTATAAATAAATACTTTTATAAAATCAACCGTAGTTTTTTTTTTTTTAACGGCTAAAAACATTCAACTTCGTAAAGTCTGTCGCAGTTTCAAAAAAACTTCTCCCTTTTAAAAAACAAAAGTAAACAAACAAGAAAAACAACACTCATTATTAATAGAAGCAGCTGCGGTGAAAGAAAACACCTCTCACTTTCACTCTCATAGATTTCAACACTCCTACTCCCTCTGTTTTCGTTACGTACGCGAGAAATAGTTACGTGTATGTGTGAGAGAGAGAAAAAGGGAGCGATGTAAAACTGGATAGAGTTATCCCCCTTAACTAATGCAGACCTTTTTACTAGAGGGCGTTATTACAAAAAAAAATTCTTTTTCTTCTTCCCATGTTTTTTAAAGTCGTCTGCTTACATTTCCAAACGGAAAGCTGAATCGGTAAATGCACACATTTCTATTACATTAAATAGTGTTTTCCTTTGTTGTTTTTAAACAGCAAATACTTGAATCATATGTTTTATACATATTAAATCCATTTTTTAAATCCAATATATTTTTTAAATCCAATATTTTAAATTCATCAGAAGTTTTTACACAAAAACGGAAAGCCGCATTGCTAAATGCACACGTTTCTATTACATTAAATAGTGTTTCCTTTTGTTGTTTTTTTAACAACAAATACTTGAATCATATGTTTTACACATATTACATCCATTTTTTAACACATTTAATATTTTAAATTTTTCAGAAGTTGTTACACAAAGCTGTAACAAATTATTTTACATTCTTTGTAGAACTTTACTAATATGTCACACAACCAAATAAAAAGTAAAAAACCCAAAATCAACGACGAAACCAATGTGGATCAGCAACAAGCTGGCCCCTCTGGCATGCCACAACTTACTGAAACTGAACAACAAAGACGAACTCGACTGATTCGTTCTAGAGAAACGTATAAACTTCAAAGAGCTTCTGAAACAAGTGAACAAAGAGAAATTCGCTTGAAAAAACAAAGGGAAAAAGATTATAGATATCGAAATTTAGAAACGCCGCAGCGAAGAGAATACCGACTGAGCATGCAAAGAATGCGAACACAAGAGACAAGAAATAATGAAACAACAGAGAGGAGAGAAGAGAGACTGAACAGGCAGAGAATTAGAGCTGAGCAAAGACGAGCTAGCGAGACAGCACAACAAAGAGAAGAGAGACTGAGTAGCCAAAGAATAAGAGATGAACGAAACCGAGGTGACGAGAATGTTGTGGAAATAAACAACATACTTGCTTTGCGAAATAGTCAATATAATTTACAGCGCAGAGCAAACTTACAGGGAAATGTTGGAAATTTGAATAAGCTATGTTCTCATTGTAAAGTAAAACTTTTTGTTGGAGAAACTGCACATTTTTGTTGCATGAATGGCAAGGTTAGATTGCCAAAGTTGCACAAGTTGCCACATGAACTCTATTATTTGTATGCTGATCAAGGTGAAGAAGCTCGCCACTTCAGAAGACACCTGAGACAATATAATAGCCTGTTTCAAATGACATCTTTTGGTTGCAAAGAAATCAAGCCACAACACGGATGGAATCCATCTATAGTTATTCAAGGGCAGATTCATCACTATATTGGATCATTATTACCTGAGCCAGACAATCAAGCTCAGTTTATTCAGATATACTTTCTTGACAAAGAATATAGTATTGATGTTCGGATGAATATGTACCCGAACATTGAGTTACGTCGGAATATCATAGAAAATATTGAGTATATTCTAAGACGTGCTAATATCTATGTGACTGCATTTCAACAAACTAAGGACATGATATACAACATACCTAATGCAGTTATTGTTATAGATCCTACGAGGAAACCGATTAATGAGTATGAAAGGCGATACAATAATCAGATTTTTAATGAAGTAGGAATTATTATTCAAAATAACAATGAACAGCAAACAACATCACGCCACATAATATTGAGAGAAAAAGGTGGTCAGCTTCAAACAATATCGGAATATCATCGATCATATGATCCACTACAGTATGTACTGTTTTTCCCTGATGGTGAGGATGGCTGGCATCCCGAGATGACAATGACAAATAACCGGAAATTAACTGCTATGCGTTATTATGCCTACCGCATTATGATCCGTGATGATGAATTTAACCAAATATTAAGAGGTGGGAGATTGTTTCAGCAGTATGTTGTGGATATGGCAGGAAAAATTGAAGTATATCGTTTGAACTACATTAAATTGAATCAATCCTCTCTTAGATCTACAACATACAGAGGTTTTGTCGATGCGTTACATGATAATGATGATCTTAGTAACATAGGCAGAAAAGTTATTTTGTCATCAACATTTGTTGGTGGTCCACGATATATGATGGAAAGATGTCAAGATGCTATGATGTATGTTAGAAAATATGGGACTGCAACTTACTTCATTACAATGACATGCAATCCAAATTGGCCTGAGATTAAGGATAATCTCATTGAGAACCAATTTCCTCACGATCGACCAGACATAATTGCAAGAATTTTTGATTTAAAAAGAAAACTTTTCATTAAATATTTAACAGGAACACAAGGTCTGTTGGGTAATTGTATTGCCTACGTTATAAGTGTTGAATACCAGAAAAGAGGTTTACCACACCTACATTGCCTGCTATGGATGGAAGAAGAATCTAAACCCAGACCCCAGAATTATGATGATTTTGTTCAAGCTGAAATACCAAATAAAGTCGAACATCCAGAAGAACATGAATTGGTATTGACCCATATGATACATGGACCAAACTGCAACAGTACATCTCTGTGCTGGAAAAATGGGAGCTGTTCAAAGAGGTACCCAAAACCATATAGTGATGAAACAAGATGTGGATATGATTCCTACCCTATTTATAGGCGAAGGTCACCAGAAATGGGAGGTCATCAAGGCTATAAAGAAGGTAGAAATGAACCTATAACTTCCAAATGGGTTGTACCTTACAACATGACTCTCTTGAAGTTATTTAATTGTCACTTAAATGTAGAAATATGCACTTCTGTAAAATCCATTAAATATGTAATTAAATATACATTAAAGGGAAGCGATCAGGCAGTTTTCAGTGTAAGCAAAGACGAAATTAAGCAATACTTGACAGGAAGATATATTGGACCATCAGAAGCAGTTTCGATGATACTGGGATTTCCAATTCATGTTAGAGAACCTGCAGTTGTTCGTCTTCAGATACATCTCCCTGATCAACATATGATCTATATTCAAAGGACAAGCAACAGAGACCTTAATAGAAATGCTTCTTGCACAACTCTAACAGAGTTTTTCAATATTTGCCAGAATGATGAATTTGCCAGAACACTCTATTACTCGGATGTCCCAAAATACTATGTGTGGCAAAATAAGAAATGGCAAAGAAGAAAAATGGGTAGAAGAATAGTTGACCACCCAGGAGTTTTTGAAGCAAATATTCTTGGTCGTATGTACACAGTCTCACCAAATAGTGGTGAATTGTACTTTTTGCGGCTACTACTTCACCATGTAAAAGGACCTAATTCTTTTGAATCTCTGCGAACTGTAGCAGATCATATATGTCCATTATTTAAAACTGCTTGCAAAGAAAGAGGATTACTGCTTCATGACAACCACTGGATACAAACAATAGAGGATGCAGATAAAACGAGAATGCCAAGAGCGATAAGGGATCTGTTCATTGTGATACTTTTAAACACAGAATGTGCAAATCCTCTTGAGTTGTGGGAAAGATTTTCCAACTCCATGGCAATGGATTACTACAATGCAATGCAAATCCAAGTCAACAATCAGAACATGGTCAATAAAAATGCCATCAACAACACGTTGAGGTACATAAATGATAAACTTTGTGCTGCTGACAAATCACTGCAAGATTTTGGATTGCCTTTGCCTCAGAATTTACCTAATGTGATTCACATAAATAGAGCCATAATGGATGAGCAAAGTTACAATATAGCAGAGCAAATGACATATGTAAAGACACATCAACATTTATTAAATGACGAACAATCGATCATCTACAACTTTATATGCAGTTGCTTAAACACAGACTCTTCTTCATTGATTTTCATCGATGCTCCAGGAGGCACAGGAAAGACCTTCTTAATAAAACTTCTTCTTTCAAAAGTAAGGAGCTTAGGACAAATTGCACTGGCTGTAGCATCATCAGGTATTGCTGCAACATTGATGCCTGGTGGTCGCACTGCTCATTCCAGATTCAAGCTTCCTCTCAATGTAAGAGAAAATGATGTTTGTAATTTTGATAAACAATCAGAAACAGCAAACTTGATAAGGGCAGCAACACTTATTATTTGGGACGAATGTCCAATGATAAGAAGGGAGAGTTTAGAGACGTTCTATAGGACTCTCAAGGATATATGTGGAAACAATGAAACATTCGGAGGGATATTGACGGTGTGCAGTGGTGACTTCAGGCAACTACTACCAGTCATAAAAAGAGGAAATGATGCTGACATTTACAATGCTTGCATCAAAGAGTCGTTTTTGTGGCGTAAATTTAAGAAATTTTATTTAAAACAAAACATGAGAGTTCAAGATGATGATGATGAATACTCTAAATTTATTATAAAGATTGGTGAAGACAAACTTGAAAAAAATGAAAATGGTGAGATTGAACTGCCTGAAGATTTGATAATCCGTGCAGATAATGTTGACCAATGCATTGAATACATTTATCCTTCGTTTGACAATCTAGAAATGTTTGCGGAAAATTGCATATTAGTACCATTTAATGATACAGTTAGAGCAATAAATCATAATTGTATTGAAAAATTTCCTGGACAAGTCAAAGAATATTTGTCATTTAATTCTGTTCTTGAAGGAACAGAAGCTACACATTACCCAACAGAATTTCTTGATTCGATAGAGTTATCAGGATTACCTCCACATAAACTTGAACTCAAGAAAGGAGCTCCAATCATATGTATGAGGAATATTGATCCACCACGCTTATGTAATGGTACAAGACTAATAATAGAGGAGCTGTATAATAATTTGATTGTTGCTAAAATTATTGCATCACAGTTTGAAGGAGAAATCGTTTTAATTCCAAGATTGAAAATGGTCTTATCTGAAGGTGACAATATTCCGTTTGCCAGAGTCCAGTTTCCTATACAATTAGCATTTGCTATGACTATTCATAAGTCTCAAGGACAGACCTTACATAAAGTTTCAGTTTATCTAGACAAACCTGTCTTTCAACATGGTCAACTATATGTTGCACTCAGTAGAGTTAAGCGAAAGGAAAACATAAAAGTTTTTTTTAAAACACTCAAATTGTACAAAAAATGTTGTAAATAGAAAAGTATTGTCTTAGTTTTAGTGACCTTATTATTAGCATATGAATACAATATTTATTTTCTGTACAATAAGTGCTTAAGCACCCGTGCTTTTCAGCGATACATATTCAATAAAATAAATTGATTAATATAATTAATCTGGATATAAGAGAGTTAGAACCTGATAAGAAGTCTCAATTAAGCAAAAGGATAATAAAAGTTTTCTTTAAAAAAAATTAATTGTACAAAAAATGTAAATAGAAAAGAATTGTCTTAATTTTATTGACCTTATTATTAACATACAAATTAAATATTTTACACAATGGGTACTGAATGTTTGCTTAAATTAAATGAAAAAAGTTACATTTTATTTTCATTTTCTATTTAAAAAGCCATTATTAACATGTGGAGAGTGTTTTTTTTATTATTCTGTACTTTCAACTAACAATTTCATTTAAAAGATGATATATCAAAATTTGAATTTAACTATAATAAGGATTATGGTACCTGTTCAGTGGATATTTACCTATAAGTATGACCAACCACTTATAATTCAGTAACTGTAATTTAAAAAAAAATAACAATTATAATAAACAGAACGACTCATAGAAATCTATCTATATTCTTTTTTCATTTTAATATACTTTCATAGAAATGCTTCTGTTATGTAAAAAAAAAACTATTTTCTTTATGCCACAAGTGTCACGCTCATACATGAATTCCATAGCTAATATAACGTACTGACCCAACGGGTCACGGGTGGTCTAGTATATATATAAATATAAAGCTGAATGTGTGTGTGTGTGTGTGTGTCTGGTCACGAATAGGCTCCTATATGGTTGACTATTTTAAAAAACTGATTACATATAATGATAGATTATGTATCGAGACACAGGAATGGGTATGTTTGATCTGGCAGAACGGTGGTTCATTAAAATTGTGGGGTCTGCGTACGCGCCTGGTCCACAAAGTATGGAAATAAAAAAAAAAAAAATAAATAAACGTTTACAAGTGTTTTTGATATAGATGTAAATAATAATACTTTGATAAGTATGTTTTAATTTAAATAGGGATGGTATAATAAAATTGTGGGGTCTGCGTTCGCTCTTGTCCTCCATGGAATGGAACTAGGGACAAACTTTAATAAAGACTTTCCATATCTATATGCGTAAGTATACTTTGATAATTATGTTTCAGTTTGAAGAAATATGGTATAATAAAATTATGGGGTGTTCGTTCGCGCCTGACCTTCATAGAATGGAAATATGTCACAAAGTTTAACAAGGTTTTTTAATATAGATCCACAGAATATTGTGATAAGTGTTTCAGTGTGAACAGGTATGGTATAATAAATTATGGGGTCTATCTATTTTATTTTTACTTTCATCATATTTTGCTTTGGTTTTGATACCCCCAAATTCGAACCTATCTCTTTACAACCCTTCCTTTTCATAACCTATCATAATTTCGTAATTCAGAGTCCATTTTCTGTAGGCTGTTTTTGAACCCAGTCAACGACGGGTATTTTTGCTAGTATATATATATATATATATATATATATATATATATATATACATATATATATATATATATATATATATATATCACCGGTTTATCTGCTTAGTTACACAATATTCAATAACCGAATCGTGTTAACGATCCAGTAACTTCATCAAACTTTAAAGTCTGATGAAGTTACTGGATCCTTGATACGATTCGGTAACTGAAACATGTGTAACTAAGCAGATAAAACGGCAATAAAAAAAGTATATATATTTGCTCTGCAATTGCAAGTGACACTTTCTTCAGTCCATTTTCTGTAGGCTGTTTTTGAACCCAGTCAACGACGGGTACTTTTGCTAGTATATATATATATATATATATATATATATATATATATATATATATATATATATATATAGAGAGAGAGAGAGAGAGAGAGAGAAGGAATTTGAACAGATGCCTAGAAGAGCAAAGTTTAATTCAATATAATAATATTTTAAAAGAACATTGCTCATAGAACTGTTGAGATATAATAAGATCAATAGGTACATCTTTCCTAGAGCTATATTTATATTGAGGATAAAGATTAATAATTGTAAATCATGAATCAGTTTCAAAAGGAGAAATTAAACAAAATCGAGTGTACGATCGTTTCGGAAACGATATTCATTTTATTAATATTGACAAATGATATTGACAATAATTGGCAATGAATGTTTTTTTTTTAATATTGTCGTCTCATTAGTACAAATTTTATATAACCTTGTTATTTGGACATGAATGAGTGTAAGTTGAAATTTTAAACTGTTTCCAAAATAAGTTATGGTCCACTGGAAACAATGCCGAGATAAGCGGAGATAAGCGGAGAGTATATAAAGCCCCTAGAAGTACAAAATAGTCACCCATCTGATACTGGCCAGGCTCATCGTTTCTTAACTTCGGTAATCTGATGGGAACCGGTGGGTAAAACGTGATTATGCCGTATATAACTATAAAACAAACTAAACACCATGAATAATATTTGAAGATTTAAGCAACTTGAAACATAATTTTTTTTCCCCAAAGTAACTGGATTCATCATTAAATAGCCCAAAAAGGGTAGATATGCCGTAAAAACAACAAAACTAAACACGATAAATAAATATTTGAAGATATAAAGATCTTGAAGCATAATAACCTTTTTTTCCCGAAATTACTGGACTATGCATTAAATAACCCGAAAAGTGTTGATATGTCGTAAAACAAAATAACCAAACTAAACACCATGAATAAATATTTGCAGTTATAAACAAGTTAATGCATAAAAACGTTTGTTTTTGGGGAATTACTGAATTCTACGTTAAATAGCCCGATTAGGGATGATATGCCGTAAAACCAATCAAACAAACTGAACAAAATGGATAAACATTTGAAGACTAGCTCGACGCACGGAGTTGCCCGAACGCTTAAACATGGCATTTTAATTTATGCAGCTTGCGTATGTATTATTATAGAATAACTCCTCTATTAAATATTGTATATTATAAGGAATAATTTGCCCGGTGGACCAATTCGCAATAAAATAAATAAATAAACAAATAAAAAATAATGTAAAAAATAAGAAAATAATAATTATAATATCATTCATAAAGTTCCGTCTGTGTTTGTTTACAATATCACGTCAGCTGATATTTGGGCTTGCGATGAATGCCCTGGAAATATCACTTCTAATTAATATTTAGTTCTAATATATACAAATATAGAAATGATTTGCCGCCATTTTAAATGGGCCCCCCTTCTTTTATCATAAATTTAACTTATTAATAAGTAAACCTTAAAATAAAATAGTGAGGTACATTCGGGCTTGAACATATGATCATTCGATCTGTAGTCGAATGCTTTACCACGCAGCTGTATCTCTAGATGTCAATAATTCTGTATTTTTTAAGAAGAAATTATTTACTTAGATTTTATTATCGCCCTTGTTAGTGTAAAGTAAAATATTTCCCTGTCAAAATTCTTATCTCATATATATATATATATATATATATATATATATATATATATATATATATATATATATATATATATATATATATATTGTTTTAACAAAATCAAGACATCAAAGAATAGATTGATAGCAATAAATAGTGTATTTCATCATTAGTTACAATTGTTTCGAGACTATTCGGACAAATTCAAACCCTATATTGTTTGAAAATTTTCACGAGAACAGCCTTTCATTAGCCGTATTGAATAAAATAAACATTTTAGCAATGAACAATATGGTATCCATTTCCCTTATAAGAAAAAGCATGCGAAAATATTTTGCCTGCATCTCATCTTTCCAAAGTTCTAAAAGATTTTTTTAAATATATATATATATATATATATATATATATATATATATATGTATATATATATATATATATAAATGTTTGGAGGTACAGAATTTATATACAGTTTTGAAAATAATAAGCGGAAGTTTCTCAAGAGCTCTTTCGGCTATCATCTCATCAGGAGAAAATCGATAGCGTACAAAATAATGTTATGTCGAAAATAAAGAGTTCTAATGGGGAACTTATTAAATGTGCAAAAGTACGGGGACACTAAAATAAATTTATTAACGTTTAAAAAAACGATTAAAATATTGGCACATTGTATATATATATATATATATATATATATATATATATATATATATATATATATATATATATATATATATATATATATATATATATATACAACTATTTTCAGGGTCGGATAATTTCGATTTTCGATATTATTGGATGAATTTCTGTACAAATCATATCTAAGAACACTGCGAGATATATAAATTACTTTTGTGTGAAATTTGTAAAAGATATGTTCAGCCGTTTCGGAACCTATAAGGAAGGAACTCACACAGACACACACAAAGTGACTTTTATTTAATATTTGACATAATAGCAGAGATGTAAACAACTTAAAGCATAAAACGATTTTTTTTTCAAAATGTTCTGGGTTGATATGTCGTAAAACCAAACAATGAAACTAAACTGTTTTTTTCTTGTTTTTTTTTTTTTTTTTCATATTCGACCCTACAACTATTCTTTAACCAATTTGGGAAATTGTACGTTGGATTTTCGGTGATTTTAATATTTTCGGAATGCGAAAGAATTATGGCGTGTTTATTTTAAGAGCTGAACACGCCACTTAATCATATCAGCGCTCTACATTAAAAATGTTTCGGCGTTTTTTTTTAAAGGATCCATTTTGACGGTAATCATAAAAGACGAGCATCCATAACTTTTTCCTGTTTTTTTTTGTTGTTTTTTTTTTGTTGTTTTTTTTTTAATTAAAATTTGGATTTAATGCAAATGAAAATAAAATATTAATTTAAATCGGTTAATGGCTTTTCGTTTCGAGCAAAGAATAATGAAAAGATCAATTTTCTGGTTTTAGTCCATATGTTTAAAAGTGGACCGAAAATAATACCCGGCGTTGCCCGGCCGGAACTAACAAAGTCACATCTACCAGTCCGGTGAGAAATGTCTTTTTTTTTCATGAATATATTTTCCATTTATCCATTCGTTTGTTTATAAACTATATTCGTTAACTCGCATGGACACCCGGCATTGTCTGGGAGTAAATACACTCACACGTTCCCCTGTTTTCAGATTGAATTACCACATTATGATTTTTTTAATTATTTCTATGATTACATATGTTCAAGTTATAAATGATATATACGGTTCCCCCAAAATACTACCCATGTAATTTTTAATAAAATTCTTTTCGGAATTCAACCATACTTGGTACGAATAAACTATCACTGACTTGTCCACCAAGTTTCAGTCGTGCATGTTTAACAGTTTTTGTTTTATCACCGTTCAACGACATACGTGGACACTTTGGTGATCGTCTCAGCAGCAGGAATTGAGAGACCGAATGCGCTTTACGCTACCGGGCACGAACATACCATTAAAAAGGTTATTTGTGGAGTCATCTTATATATGTACCCCTCCGATGGAAAGTGAATAAATAATAATAAATAATAAGGGCAGATAGAAACAGAATAATAGATAAATAAACCTGTATACATGCTGAAAACGAAAATCTACACAAATAAATAAAAACACAAAAGAAAAACCCCACAACAACAAAAAGAAAACACGCACGTGTTACATCAAGGGGTCACCTAATAGTGCGTATAATAACCAAGTATTAACTTTTGAGTCGGGTAAGTAGTGCAAGTCATGATGACACTACGTTTCTAAGTTTTTGAAATGAGGATTAATTATTAGTATCTATGTGATATTCGTATTATCTATGTGATATTCGTATTATCTATGCGATATTCGTATTATCTATGTGATATTCATATTATTTATGTGATATTCATATTATCTATGTGATATTCGTATTATTTATGTGATATTCGTATTATCTATGTGATATCCATATTATCTATGTGATATTCATATTATCTATGTGATATTCGTATTATCTATGTGATATTCGTATTATCTATGTGATATTCATATTATCTATGTGATATTCGTATTATCTATGTGATATTCATATTATCTATGTGACATTCGTATTATCTATGTGATATTCGTATTATTTATGTGATATTCGTATTATCTATGTGATATTCATATTATCTATGTGATATTCCGCTTGTTCCTTCTTTAGTTAGTAAGTTACACCTTGAAAAAGGCCAAATACAATTTTCAAAGCCCAAATTACTATATATATATATATATATATATATATATATATATATATATATATATATATATATATATATATATATATGCGCTGACGAGAGGTAATTACCTCGAAACACGCGTGTACGTAGATTACTGTTTTTTAAAATAATAAATAAATAAATAAAAATGTTATATACGTCCAAACAAATTAAAGGGCGACTTTCTAAGCAAATAAAAAATAAAAATGAGCCAATATTAACCGTATTTATCGCTTGAAAAAACAACAATAACAAATCTAAATTTATAAGCGATAAACAGTAAAGTCATCTAGGGTTCGTGGCCTAACGGTTAAGGCACCGGACTGTGGTAAACATGGTCTGACGTTCGATCCCTAGAAACAGTTGAGCTGCGCTGACGAGAGGTAATTACCTCCTCAAAACACGCGTGTACGTAGATTACTGTTTTTAAAAATAATAAATAAATAAAAATGTTATATACGTCCAAACAAATTAAAGGGCGACTTGCTAAGTAAATAAAACATAAAAATGAGCTTCGAGGCGGAGCCAATATTAACCGTATTTATCGCTTAAAAAAACAACAATAACAAATCTCTCTCTCTCTCTCTCTCTCTCTCTCTCTATATATATATATATATATATATATATATATATATATATAAATTCAAAAACAATCAACTAACTGTTATATTTTCTTAGATTAAAATTATTGCAATGTGGAATTATCATAATTGCAATTATATAATTATCCAAATGGAGAATTGTTTTTGTCTCTTTAGGAAAAAAAAAACCCATGCACAATCTAAGGCAACGAAAAATATTTTTTATGGCTAAATGGTTGACCATCGGAAACTTTCTTTACCTACATGTGATCTGGTAATGACGTCACGCAGTCATGTTCACTATCCTATTCTCTCGGTAGCCGTGATAATACTAACCAAACAGAATTTAGATCCTGGCCTCAAGGAAAATACACTCCATTAACGTTTTAACCGAATAGGCACTGCACTGTCTACTAAGCTCTAATCCCTGTCCCATCGCCACAGAATTACATTCATGAGTTTGTTTTACAAGTAATTTTAGGGAATGTGATCAAATGAACACACATCACTTATCCATCCTCCTTAACGCAAATACGTTCTGACTTACTCGATTAGTGTAGAGGTCCCTAGATGCTGGAAGATTTTCTACTTAAACAGATGCTTACATCGAACAGCTTGCCATTGGAATTCCCTTCATGTTCTGTTTCCCCAGCTATACAATCTTGCAAACATTTAAAAGTGATTTGAACAAGCACCTTGCTTCCCAACACCCTACACATGTTGCTTTTGTGCTCGTGACTCTTTAGCCTATAAACGTAAGCATTGGAGGACGCATATTTACAACAACGGCACTGAACGTTTTGAAGCATCCTTTGCAGATAATATAAAACCCAAGAGAGCGTGTAGAAAACATGGCACTTTGTTGACCGATTGTGGATATGTGTGGCTGCTGTCAAAGGGAGATCTTATTAATCACATGAATTCACAAAGCATTTCAACTGCAACTATTTCTCTTCCAAGACAAACAGAGAATCACAGCTTGCCATTCTCTTGACGCATTCAACTATGGTGATCATCTGGTGGCCTTAAATATCACACAAAAGTACTCAATTACTATGAGTGCAACTATACAAGTCATTAAACCTAACATTGTGATAAAGAAAGAGAAAGAAGAAACCTTGGAAGAAATTAGTGTTCCCAATGATGACTAGTTTAAACAGAGCTGAGAGAAAAAAAAACAAAAAACGAAATACCATGGTCTTACATACAACATGAAAAGAAACTGGAATCTTAGGAAGATTTCCATCATTTCTGTAATTATAGAAGCAACTGGATTCATGAAAAAGAATTTCAAAAAACAACTTAACCCGGTGGACCAAGGTCAACTAATAGCAGTTAAAGGAACGGTTAGATTCTTAAAAAGATCTCTCGGTGGAGATTTATGAGATAGCGGGGGAATGTCTAGCATCCGGTGGGATACCTCATCCCAAGCTAGGACCAAATAAAATCTTTTTAGATGCAAATTTCTGTGTCTTATATCTTCAGACAAATAATCGACATTAATGTCAAGTCTTCAAATATATTCAATTCGTTGGTAGAACTAAAGAACTGCTTACGAACCGACTAACGGTCAAAACGAATGACATTCATTTGACATCTTATATATATATATCAAGCTCTAACGTACGAATTAAGACACTTGTCTGTGCGAATTTAACTATGCAGAAGATACTATCAAGTGTGTCACAAAGAAAGTATGCTTCTTCTACGAGGCTAGATAACTCCTCGTACCTGTTAGTATCCTATATCTATATAAAACCAGTATTCGCCAATACCTGAAGTATTGCTGCTACATCTTGATTGATGCACCAACCCCCCTCTCTTTCTAAAATTGGTTAAAAAACAGTTCTAGGGTTAAGTGCCAAAATGAATTTCGAACCTAATAGTGTTCCGCACTGAATGCCAACCTTCACCTCTTGTCACATCACCGCAGTACTGAGCGCTTATGCTTGTTTTACAAGTACTTCGACTGAATGTGTTCTGCTGAACTTACTCCACTTGTATCCCCAATTAACGTAAATATCCCGGACCCACCCAAACAGCATCAAAACCACACCTTTTCTCTCTAGAGATCTATAGATACTGGATAATTTTTTTTTCTAATATTTTTTTTCTCAGATTGATTGTTTATGGAATTCCCTCCCCGTTTTCCCTGCAGTACTAACAAACAGGAATTTGAATGTAATATGAACAAACATCTTGCTACCCAACTACGGTTGCTCTATAAATCCGGCTTTTAATCGTAATAGTTCTTTACGTTTCAGTGGCAAATATGCTTTCTTTGAGTCGAACAGAAGTAAAAAAAAAAAAATGAGATTCGAACCTAGCGCTGCTGCTACCCGATCAGGATGTCTGAAGATATTGGCTTCCTGAGACGAAATGCACCAAACATTTATGCTTTTTGTTTTTCTCCTTTTTGCAAAACTTTATTATGTTCTGCAAAACCAAAAACAAAAACAACCAACCTTTTCCCCCTTTTCCTTCTTCTATTTTCCCCTTTCTCTTTCTATCTTCCCTGCTTCCTGACTGGTTTTCTAACTTAAAATGTACCAAACATTAATATTGTAATCCTCTTCCCTCTCCCATTGCAAAACTCATTCATGCTCTGCAGGGCGGGGAACAAAAATGGTAAAGTCCACTATAAAACAACCAAACCAAACACAACAAACTAGCGATTGAAGATACAAAGAACTTGAAGAATAAAAACCTTTTACAAAATAACTGGATGCAACATGAAAACTATTTCCAAAATAACTTGAGTCGGCATTAAATAACCCGAAAAGGGTTGATATGCCGTAAAACAAAACAACCAAATCAAACTAACCTAGCACTTGTCAGTCCGTGTCGTTAATCGCCCCTCTCTATTGTTTAAATTTGGTGTTTTAATCTGGCATTAAATAACCCCGAAAAAATTGATATGCCATAAAACAATGTCAGGTTTATGATGCGTTCCCTTTTTATTTTATTTCACTGTTATCAAAGTTCCTACAAATCAAGAGATCCCTTCCTTGGGACTAAGAGTTCAAGAGATCCCTTCCTTGGGACTAAGAGTTCCAGAGATCTCTTCCTTGGGACTAAGAGTTCAAGAGATCCTTTCCTTGGGACTAAGAGTTCAAGAGATCCCTTCCTTGGAACTAAGAGTTCAAGAGATCCTTTCCTTGGGACTAAGAGTTCAAGAGATCTCTTCCTTGGGACTAAGAGTTCAAGAGATCTCTTCCTTGGGACTAAGAGTTCAAGAGATCTCTTCCTTGGAACTAAGAGTTCAAGAGATCCCTTCCTTGGGACTAAGAGTTCAAGAGATCCCTTCCTTGGGACTAAGAGTTCAAGAAATCCCTTCCTTGGAACTAAGAGTTCAAGAGATCCTTTCCTTGGGACTAAGAGTTCAAGAGATCCCTTCCTTGGAACTAAGAGTTCAAGAGATCCCTTCCTTGGGACTAAGAGTTCAAGAGATCCCTTCCTTGGAACTAAGAGTTCAAGAGATCCCTTCCTTGGGACTAAGAGTTCAAGAAATCCCTTCCTTGGAACTAAGAGTTCAAGAGATCCCTTCCTTGGAACTAAGAGTTCAAGAGATCCTTTCCTTGGGACTAAGAGTTCAAGAGATCCTTTCCTTGGGACTAACACTTGATTTTTTATATACGATACATAAATATTAGAATATCCAATTCAAGATTTCTTTACCTAAGAAACGTCCGGCCAGGAAAGTGATTAAGAACGTTAATTTTCCTCTCAATTAACCGGTAATCCGTTTTATCATACATTAGCAGGGAAATCCGATGTTGCCCAGGGTTGAATGGGGGATCAATGCCCATATTTTATTGTCATCGAAATCGGCGAAATCGCACATTTTTCAGTCAAACCAATTAATTACATGCTATGTTTGGGGACCCACCACGGCGCATGAGAGGAACTTTCACACGCCTCCCTGCAATGAATTAATCCACAATACATTGTAGTGTACATTGCTCTGTAGAGAATTTATTATTGATTTTATATTTTTTATATATAATTGCTTGAATTAAAGTTTAAAATACAAATGTCAAGTATCATAGTTCAATTGTGCTCTAAACTGAAACATTCATTTCGAACGAACCCCTATCATATCAAACAACGTACTGTTAGTTTTATATGCCTGGCCTCACTGCTTGCGTGGGTATAATGGGTTGAATTAAAATTTAAAATGCAAAAGTCAAGTACTCATTCGAAGGTAGTCAGTTCGCTTTAGTCGCTACAAACAGCCATCTATTTCAGTTAAGGAGACTTCATCAGGCGATCATGAACCATTCGACGTTATAGAAAAAAAATCCAACGTTTTGTCTATGGCGGCAAATGGTTCAGGATCGCTTGACGAAGTCTCAGTAACTAAAACAGATGGCTGTTTGTAGCGACCAAAAGTAACTGTTTACCTTCGAATGAATATAAAAAAATATTTTGCTCTTGTTATCGACCACTATCTAACAATTTCGTTGTATCCATTACTCCCTACTTTTGAACATCTCAAGCCTGGGGTATATATATATATATATATATATATATATATATATATATATATATATATATATATATATATATATATATATAGTAATCTTGTCATATTTAGTCTTGATCTCACTACTATATATTAGGTTCAATATAATAATCGATAGAGAATTGTCTCTATAATAATAAGTATATCATCTGCATGAATTAAAATATCATACTTGAGCGTAGTTTACGACCGGGCAACGACGGGCTGCCTCCTAGTGTTATATAAAATCTTTTCTTGATTGTATTTTCCTTGAGCGTCTGACCACTTTTGTTACTGTACGGTGGATTGAACCATCGCACCTTTATTCTCGTTCATTTTTACAAATCTATTTCCCCTGAGCTTCTTACTGTCTGTTTCATTAAGACGTGACAGGATGCCTAAGTAACCATTATCATTCAGCGCTTTTCCATATTCTGTTTTCATTTTCTTAAAACGATACATAGATGCGCATGTACAGTCTTGCACGTTCATATTGATCTCAGCCAGTTTATCGCTACATTGCGGATGATCAAAGTCATTCCAAAATAGCCTACTTGTGATTAATCAATATTCAATTAACTAATAAAATCTAATTGATTCTGACCTGATTTAAATATCTATTCATGCCTTGAACATCAGAATAATGAGCTAAGCAGTTCAGCCTTGCACTCCATACAAATGTACTAATCTAAATGAGATCGGCATTAATACATATTGGATTAATATATATATATATATATATATATATATAGTCATCCACATACAGTACTGTTTCGCTGTTTCACAGCTCATCATGATTGAAACCCGATCGCCTGTACGACAGTCAAGGCTTCTAACCATTACGTTACTCGGCGGCTGCTGTGCGAGTCGTGAATTAACGATTTTTTGACATTGTCCGAAATACCTAAGCTCGATTTGTTTACACAAAGAGCATCGCTTATACACTAATGATAATTCGTGTATCACTTCTCAATATGCTCAACTCAAGATGAGGAGCATTATAGTCATCCACATGCAGTACTGTTTCGCTGTTTCACAGCTCATCAGTGCGGTTAGACAGGCAACTACCTCAAGCCAGGATTGAAACCCGACCACCTGTACGACAGTAAAGGCTCCTAACCATTACGCTAATCGGCGGCTTAGTCTGTTTGTCTATCTGTATGTCAGTCTATTTTTCTATCCATTCCACTTTTGGGAAAGAAACTAGTAGGCAAATTTCAGCTAGGCGAATCGAGCTGAAATTTTTTATGGGCCTTTCTTATGATAAGGTGTAGCAAAATAAGTGTTATGGTATTCGTTCGGTGGATTATTAGAGATGAACAGGGATTAGTCACTAAAATACCACATTCAATCTGGAGGTTTTCTCGGCCCGGCTCAAACTATGTATGGATTTTTGTTATGATAAAGTACAGCGAATTAAGTGTTATGATATCCGTTAGATGCACGGTAGGTGTTAATAGGTATCAGTATTTAACGCAAAACTGAGCATAAATGTAACCATATTCAATCATCAATTTTACATAAAAAAACTCATTCTAAGTCAAAGAGCTATAACTTTTTGTCTGTTTATAATAGGCCAAGCCTATTTTTTCCGTGAAGAACCGTTGCACGTCAAAATTACTACCAGTCTCTTTTTCACACAATTACAGCAATGATCATATATCATTGATATAATTACATTCGAAAACAAGGCTACACTAAAGGAATGTAATTTTACGTTCTTGTTTAGGGTTAGGAATTTTTTATTTTCTGAAGCAGTTTGGGTTTCAAAAATTGTATTTGTCTTTTTTTAAGCATAATATACAGATAACTAAGGGAAAAAAGCAGCATATTATATGAATTGATGTAATTTTGTCGTGGGACATGAAACTGATGCTTGAAATAACGTGGTCTCAACAAGAACTTGAAATTAAGAGATTCTTACTCAATTGTTAATTAGATTCTTACTCAATTGTTAATTAGATTATTACTTAATTGTTGTCTAAATACTCGAGATCAAGTTCCATGCAAATCTTATACACTTTAATTTTGAAATGAGTGCGTAGGTAAGTCAACAATATTCACTCTAGCCGAGTTGAACCGGCTTCCTCCAAAGGAGGAAGTTTCATGGGAATATCAAGTTCACAAACAGTTGTGTATATCTTGGTCAAGAGAAGATGATAACGTTAGTTTTTTTTTAGTTCTTGCAGGGAGATGTCGACGTCCTCCTATATACAACGAATTGTATTCCCAAATAGTCACCATTAACCAGGTTCAACGTTGCTTCATTCGGTGACCTACCGAAAACCGGAGTGTCAACGTGATTATGCTTCCTTAAAGCCCATTTAAAATACGCGAAAGAAACTAAACTTTTGTGAATATATAATTATTGATGTTCAACATCTACCGTTAGAATTTAATAAAAAATCAGAAATCTCTGAATTTTCACAAATAGAATTCACGTCTTTTTACACATTTATATAAAACTAGATGAAACTAAATAGAGCCTTACACCTAGCAGCTAAAATTCAAAATGGCCAGTTAATTAATTAGAATTGGTGAATCCTGTACATACAAAAAATGTGTTTTTTTATAAGGAAGTCATCACTTATCAAGGCCTGAAGGCCACTCGAGGATAAGGGTTAATGAATGTAGTGTGGTAGTGTAGTGATCGTTAATGGTATAGATTGGCCATGATTTGATTATTGAAAAGGACGGCTTAACAAGAACTTGTTTACATTGAATGTGAATGCTACCATATTGTAGTTAGTCGGAAAGCAGGCCAGCGTAACAGTGTTCCACAGGCAGATATTTCTAAGAAATAAGCTTTGTTCATGGAATCTGCGTTTAGATTAAGGCACAGATAGAGAGTGGAGGAAATTATTCATAGTGGTTGTAGCCAGTCGAGTGATTTTTTAAAGTTTGGCAAGGGGAGCGATATATTGGAGCTCTGACAAGCACTTGCCATAAAAATAACGATAGAACAGATACATGCTCGCAACGATTCCTGTGGAAGAGGTTGCAGGGATTAAAAAAAGGGTATCACTTACTAGATTTCGAAGCCGGGTTTGAACTGTACTAAAGCAGTATAGGTCGCGTCGAGCAGTTCCTGGCTAGATGTGGTAACAGTGACCCATTTTAGGGCGTATTTGGCTCTTGCACCGATAGATGATTACATGAGATACCTACTGGACCAGTAGAATGATCACACCATTTTGCCAACAATCGTGGCAACAGATTTGATGTATGTGTTCCATTTCAGACGAGAAGTGAAGGTCAGAAGACATGGTGTTTCCGCAAGACGAGAGCCATTCATGGGAGTCAGAGCGATTATGATGGAAATAGAGAAGTTTGGTTTTAGATGCATTCAAATTAACGAATCACTCTTTTCCCATTGCATCACGTGCTCAAGATCAGAAGAGAGAGCATCAGAAACGTATAAGCATACCTAAATTTTGGAATGAAAGATGTATAAACGTTTATAGAGATACATCTATATTTATAATGGGTTGCATGTCAATAGTGTTGCGCGCGTAAAGATCAATACATGTTTATCGTGGCAAATAAGCATTAGCGAAATATCGATTTGTGAATTCCATTTCATCACATTCAGTCTGTGTGATTATGATTTCTCATTGTGTTAAGTATATTGTCATGAAATGAATCGCTTTGAAAAAGCAGATAGTTGTTTGGCAAATTAAATTCTCGGTGATTGTTTCGTATGCTACGTATCTATCTATATAGATATATGTCAGTTGTACCATCCGTTTGGATGTCTGTAATTCAGATGACATTAATACCTAGCTGGCTTCGTTTGTTCGCTATAGCTTCGAAGTTTTATTTCGATTTGCTGCTTTCAAACCGATGAAACTACTGCCATTGCTGACTCTAAGTGAATCTTCATCTATGTCACTTTATTAAAAAAGCCAGCTCAAGAGACACGAACACGGTTGGAGCGCTAAGCGTTTTGATTTCGATTTTAACTGATAGCACTCAAGTCAATTTTTTTAAAACGTTTGAAATTACTACAATATAATACACAATAAAGAATAGATTGTGATAATAATTAAGAAATCTGTATGAATTAAATATGTTTAAGCGTATTTTAAGATCCGGCAATGCCGGGAGCCCCACCCTGCTAGTACTAAATATTAGTTAATAAATAGAGGGAATATATGGCGTGATCACCAAAATTGAGCAACTTTGACCCTAGGCGGTTTGAACCGGCTTCCTATGAAAGCAGAAGTGTCAAGGGAATATTAAATTCACAAGCGGCGTCTAACGACATGTATATACCGTCCTCCTACATACAGCGCCTGGTATTCCAAAACAGTCACCTATCTGATACTAACCAGGTAAAATGTTGCTTAACTTTAGTGATCACGCCATATAGTCGCTCTGCTTATATCCTAATATTTAGTACTAGCAAGGTGGGGCGCCCGGCATTGCCGGGTTTTAAAATACGCTTAAATATTATTAATTCGTACAGATTTCGTAATTATTATTACCATTATTAAATATCATATTGCACCTAATATATTGTAGTAATTTCAAAAGTTAAAAAAATTGACTTGTGTGCCATCAGTTAAAATCGAAACCAAAACATGTAACGCTCCAACCGCGTTCTTACCGCTTGAGGTATCGGCGGATCGATAAGATGTAAATAAAACCACTTTAAGCTATAAATGAATTTGCTCATGCGCAAAAGTAATAGAAATATGTCGGAAAGTTGAAATATACATTTTGTATTTCAATGTGTCGACATATTCCTGTACGCGTTATTCATTCATCCAAAAAGAAGGTTTTAGATGTTATAAGTGATCTTTGGCGTATGCTTATTACTTCCTGTTAATTTCAGTTTTACGTGACAAGATATTTTAAAGAGTTTACCGATTAAATATTTTTACACACGTATATACATCTATTGTTATATTTATCCATATATTAATAGGGTAACGTGTGTATCACGCTTACATTCAAGTGATTGCCGTTTAATATATATATATATATATATATATATATATATATATATATATTGTTATGTTTGACGTTCATCTTCGTCACCAACTGTGATGTTTGCAGGTTGAACCAAATAACGTATAAGGCAATACAAATGAAGACTCAACAAAACAAAGGTAGATCAATAAGACGTGTATTAGAAAAAGTATATACACAGTATATTTACATAATGGTTGTCAAGTAAGAGAGTCTTGGCTAGAGAACATATCTGCTCTCGGCTCGGCCTTCGGTGGCTTCTGGTTAACACACACTCAGACTAACCGAGTCTTTCTATTTATGTGTAATATTATCCACATATGTAAATGAGTGGGTGCCACCACAATATATATATATATATATATATATATATATATATATATATATATATATATATATATATATATATATATATATAAGAGCAAATAGTTAATAAAACATGTTAAAAACACTTTGAAAAAAAGTTAAAAACATATTTAATCTGAAAAGGAAACACTTAATAAATGGATAGTCCTTAATCCGCGGAGTTTCGAAGAAATACTTTCCTTCTTATTAGGAATTAGCAAAATGCGGGATCGGATTTTGCATACAAAAGTATTTAATGAAACTGCAAGTAAGTCAAAGATTTTACTTGGTAACAAAAAGTGAAGCAGAGGGAATATGGTGAAGAAAAAGATGATTTCACGTGAATGTATATATATATGTATATATATATTTTTTATTATTATTTATTTATTTTTCTTTCTTTTTCCTTTTTTTCTTTCATAGAAACTATAAAATAATCCCCATCCAATAAGCAAAGCAAATCAATACAGACCCCTAAAAATAAAATCAACAACATGCATTTCGAACATAACTTCAACATGTCCACCTAACCTTGCATTATCTACAGCCGCTTATTTAACCTTTATCTATTCATTCATTTATCTACCCTAACTTTACCTTACTTACTCAGCATAAATACACGCATCTCTGTGTATATATATGTATATATGTCTGTATGTGTATGTATGTCTGTATTTTTATGAATGTGTATACTTGTATATGCTTTTATATATTATATAACCCCCGCAGTATTAACTAAAATAACTTAACTAAATTAAACCATATACTCATTTATTTATTTATTATTATTATTTATTCATACTAACTTTACTTTATTTACTAGGCATAGATGTATGCATGCCGGTATGCGTATGTATATATGTGTATGTATGGATATGCATATATTTGTGTAATTGTGTAAATATATGTGTCTATATGGGTCTACATATTTATATTTTATAAATATATATTTGTAGGTAATTATGTATACGTGTGCATGAGCCCGTGCGTATGTGTGTACTTGTATGTATATGTCTGTGTATGTGCATGTATGCATCTACTTCTTACTGGAGATCTGTATATCCACGTATATGTACTCGAATGAGTGTGTGTATGGTTATGTGTGAGCACGTACTTATATCTGTATATATATGCGAGTATATATATGTGCACGAGAGTTGCGTGTATGTGTGTATATGTCTGCATGTGGACACATGTACATCTGCAAAGGCATTGTTTTTATATGTATGTGCCTATGTGTCTACACATTGGTCTGTAATATGTATGTATATGTATTATACGCTCTTATGCGTGCGTCAACGTTTGTATTAACTCTTAACTGTTTAAAAACAACCCACTATGAAATTAACAACGACCACGTAACTCTGTAACTGCCAAAAATGACAGCCGTACTAACCCCCTTCCCTCTTCCTCTCTGTCTCCCTCCCTTTCCTCTCATCTATCTGTCCCCCCCTCTCTCTCTCTCTCCCTCTCATCTAATTAATATACCTTATCGAACAGGAAAAAAAGTAGTAACAGTTTTAAAACCCAAAAATTGAAACTCTTTTCTCCCCTCCTCTCATTACCCCCTCTCTTTTTTCTTTTTTTTTACCATCCTCGCTTCCCCTCCCCGTCCCTATATCCGCATATCTCCACCCAAGCCTACCTGAATCTGCTACCCCCCACACACAATACAACCTAATATACTGTAAACTTCAAAACTGAAATATTGTCATTACCCACCTTCCCCCTGTATTATCTCCTACCTCAAACCCCCTCTTTTTTCCGTATTCCCCTAAAAACAATTCTTCCTAATACTAACTAACCATTTCTGTAAGGTCTGACGAGGCTGTTAGATCGTAAACACGGTCCAACATTCGAAACATATGTAACCAAACAGATAAAACGGTAATAAAAAAATAAAACACACACACACATATATATATATATATATATATATATATATATATATATATATATATATATATATGAATTTATTTTTTCATAAGTTTTGGTTTCGGTTTCGATTCAAGCTAATGCATCAACGTCATAAGGATACATATATTTTTTTATTTTGAAAACGCAAAGATTTCGTATATGTTATTATAGAGTTAATATTCTGTCGATTTTTATATATTATAATGTTACGATTTCATATATATATATATATATATATATATATATATATATATATATATATATATATATATATATATATATATATATATGTATATCCATATGATTTGGGTGTATTAGCTTCAATTGAATCCGCAGTAAAAACTTGATATATATATATATATATATATATATATATATATATATATATATATATATATATATATATAACTTGAGTTCCTTCAGCCATAATCGAAACTGAAACAAAAAATTATTAAGAATTCTTGATAAATTTTTTTATGTAAAAAAAATAGAAGATTTAAGTGCCATCAACATCAACTATAATCGAAACCGAAACAAAAACTTGTGAATAATTCTTGGTAAAATTATTTATGACAAGACATAGAAGTATATAACATAAACGACCCGGATGTAAATCTGGTACAGAAAATAACACACACGTTATCGTATTAATATATAGATTATAATGTAGATAAAAAAAATGTTTGTATGTAATATTTAAAATATTACTCTATCGTTAATTCCATGGAAATCATTCGAGTTACTTTTGGTTTTAATATGCAGCGATTCATTAATAAGAATACACATTTCCTCCTGTTTATTCCGCTTAGATTTTAACTGCGTCCACGCAGAGGTTCTGTCCATCAGTCATCTATTGATTTGTTTGTTGGTTTTTCACGTTTAATTTTGAAACGATGTAATCGTCGTTAAACACGTAGATTAGATGGACGCTTGTTAATAATACTCGTCCTTTCATAAACACATTAATTTCTAACCATCTTATTTTTCGCTGTTATTACAAGATGATTCCTCAAGGAAATCTTCAAAAGGATTCTTCAGTTAGACATGCTTTGTTAAAATCAAGGCTATGGTAATTCCTTCTTGTTTGTTTTGCATTTATTTTTGGAGCTCCCCAACGTCCTTACACGAGATGTCCTTATTTCATAAAGTGTGCGTTTATAAGAAAGAAAGTTCCGTACGAATTGTTATCGACGATCTTTGATTGATTCGGTGTCCATTGATCATTTGCATAATTCTTTTTAAAAATATTTTTGTTTTCAAAATAATCAAAGTCGATGTACGAACGTATTTAGGATAATCAATACCACCACAACCCCCCCCCCCAACAACAACAACAACAACAACAACAACAACAACAACAACAACAACAACAACAACAACAACAACAACAACAACAACAACAACAACAACAACAACGACGACGACAACAACAACAAAAACAACAACCACAACGACGACGATAAAAACAGCACCAACTCCAACGAAAACATTAGCAACATTAACAACGACAACAACAACGACAACGACGGCGAAAACAACAACAGCAACATTAACAACAAAAACAATAATGATGACGAAAACAACAACATTAACAACAACAACAGCAACAACAACAACAACAACAACAACAACAACGACGAAGACGAAAACAACAACAACAACAACAACAACAACGCCGACAACAACAATAAAAACAACGACGACAACGTCGACAAAAACAGCAACAATGACAACAACAACAACGACAACAACAAAAACAACAACAGCAGCAGCAGCAACAACAACATCAACAAAACCCAGATTCGGATATTTTACAAACAAAATTACCAAAACATGAAACATTTTCCTTAAACACACATTTCGAGAAAAAAAATCATCTTTCACAAAGACACACACACACACACACACACACACACACACACACACACACACACACACACACATACATTTACATATCAATGTAACGTTGTCCGGGAACCAACACACAGAATTTCCGTCGCAAAAGAGGCCAAGAAAAGAATAGGGAAAAACCACACTCACTTGTTCTTTATAGCAACCACATTTATTTCGTCATTTTCTCTCTCCCGCTGTGACGTCTCCCATTTCTCGAGAGTCCTTCACGCTTCGCACGTAATCGTGAACGTTATCCACGTCTTCCACAAGATCTCGACCGTTATCTTGCCTCTTTCATGATCGGTTACTTTCTCTTTTTTATAGTGCTTTCTCCCCACCACGGACGTTACTTCGCGTTCATTTACACCCGTGCATCCGCGCTATGTTACATATATTTGATTACTGTGAACTGTACTGAGTATTGTTAAATAATAAATGAAAATCAATACACAGTATGTTATATAACCTTATGATGTTATACGGGTTACATGAAATAATAAAATAAATTTATTTATACATTCAATTAGAGCGGGTCAGAAGAGCAAGCAAAAACGAACAGATATTTGGAAGAATAAAAACAAACAAACAAAAAAATTTATATATTCATAATTATTTCGTCTTCATTTCAAGACTCCCTTGGGAAATGTATAATGTTTTAAAAAAAAATTCATCATCACGAGGAAGTCTAAAAATATAGACGAACAATTGATGAATATATACATAATTTTGGTTTTTACTTTATTATTTTTCTATAACGTCAGAATATATATATATATATATATATATATATATATATATATAAAGCTGAACGTCTGTGTGTTTGTCTGATCACGAATAGACTCCTATATGGTTGACTATTATAGAAAACTGATCACATATAATGATAGATGTATCGAGACACAGGAATGGGTAGGTTTGATCTGGCATAATGATGATTCATTAAAATGTGAGGTTTGCGCACGCGCCTGGTTCACAAAATATGGAAATAAAAAATTTAAAAATTAAAAAAAAAAGTTTACAAGTGTTTTTCATATAGATGTACATAATAATACTTTGATAAGTATGTTTTAACTTAAATAGGGATGGTATGATAAAATTATGGCGTCTGCGTTCGCGCCTGGCCTTCATAGAATGGAAATAGGCACAAACTTTAATAAAGACTTTCCATATCTATCTGCGTAAGTATACTTTGATAATTATGTTTCAGTTTGAAGAAATATGGTATGATAAAATTATGGGGTATTCCTTCGCGCCTGACCTTCATAGAATGGAAATATGTCACAAAGTTTTACAAGGTTTTTTAATATAGATCCACAGAATATTGTGAACAGGTATGGTATAATAAATTATGGGGTTTATCTATTTTATTTTTACTTTCACCATATTTTGCTTTGGTTTTGACACCCCAAAATTCTCTTTACAACCCTTCCTTTTCATAACCTATCATACTTTAATAAATCAGAGTCCATTTTCTGTAGGCTGTTTTTGAACCCAGTTAACGACAGGTACTTTTGCTAGTATAATATAAAGCTGAACGTCTGTGTGTTTGTTTGGTCACGAATAGGCTCCTATATGGTTGACTATTATAGGAAACTGATCACATATAATGATAGATGTATTGAGACACAGGAATGGGTATGTTTGATCTGGCATAATGATGATTCATTAAAATTGTGGGGTTTGCGTACGCGCCTGGTCCATAATGTATGAAAATAAAAAATGTAAAAAAAAAACCGTTTTCAAGTGTTTTTGACATACTTTCATAAATCAGAGTCCATTTCCTGCAGGCTGTTTTTTAACCCAGTCAACGGCGAGTACATTTGCTAGTATATATATATATATATATATATAAACTAAAGAAAAATACAGAAACTCTGACTTGAAATAGTCCAAATAATGCTAACAATAACTCTTAATTTATTATTGAAATAAGTATCATATAGTTTTTTTTTGTTACATATGTTTATCTTACTAGCATTGTTTACTCTTTGGCTAGTGTGACATATCATTGTGTACGTGTGCGTGGATAAGTGTTTCTTTCTATAAATGCATTATATATGGTGGTTGTCAACTGTTAGTTCAGTATAGCCATTGATCACGGGCCACTAAGCCGGTTGTGTGTGGCTAAAACTGACTTGAGACTTAAAAGCCAACCGAGATTTACGGCTAAAGTCACAAATCTTAGAGACATTATTTTCTCTGGCTCCTTCAATCTCAGCTACTTCTGTAGCTTCGATTCTTCTTGAATTCCTAAGGATGTTCGTATGACGTTTTAATTCACCGTCGATCGATATTTTTTAAACTTGTGAATCACATACATCCACTGAAAACATTAGTAATATTACGCGTATTCCATTACTTCATTAATTTGTTTAAAACCTGGCCTTCTGGGGTGTATTTGTTTTCATTTCATATATATACTAGCAGTTCAGCACGGCTTTGCTCGGGCCCTATGTACTATTTATAATGGTATGTGCATATATATATATATATATATATATATATATATATATATATATATATATATATATATATATATATACTAGCAAAAGTACCCGTCGTTAACTGGGTTCAAAAACAGCCTACAGAAAATGGACTCTGGTTTATTAAAGTATGATAGGTTATGAAAAGGAAGGGTTGTAAAGAGATAGCTTCGAATTTTGGGGTATCAAAACCAAAGCAAAATATGATGAAAGTAAAAATAACATAGATAAACCCCATAATTTATTATACCATACCTGTTTACACTGAAACGCTTATCACAATATTCTGTGGATCTATATTAAAAAACCTTGTTAAACTTTGTGACATATTTCCATTCTATGGAGGCCAGGCGCGAACGCAGACCCCACAATTTTATTATACCATCCCTATTTAAGTTAAAACATACTTATCAAAGTATTCCTATGTACATCTATATCAAAACACTTGTAAACGTTTTTTTTTATTTTAATTTTTTTTATTTCCATACTTTGTGGACCAGGCGCTAACGCAGATCCCACAATTTTTATTAACCAACGTTCTGCAGGATCAAACATACCCATTCCTGTTTCTCGATACATCTTCTATCATTATATGTTATCAGTTTTTCAAATATAGTCAACCATATAGGAGCCGATTCGTGACCACACACAGACAGCTTTATATATATATATATATATATATATATATATATATATAATTATTTATATTTTTACTATAATAATTAAATACCTACAGACACTAGTGTCTTATCCTATCGGGAATCTTCAGTGCAGAGTGTCACAATTAACACCAGTCGAACGATTCGAACCCGGCAATACGAACCATCTGGCTCGATAGCAGAGACCATATCCATTCGGCTACTACTAACCGCGTGAAGTAACGTTGAATTTAAACATTTTAATTTTAAATGTTCTTTACGTCAGTCAGACAGTGATCTAATCGTTATACGATGATCTATGCATAAGAGCTAAATTGACCGACTTTAATTCATATATATATATATATATATATATATATATATATATATATATATATATATATATATATATATATATACTAACATTTCAGCTCGGCGTTGGCCGGGTGTTTGGCGGTGTATGTTTAGCAAAAAAAAAAAAAGCGGTAATTTTTTAAAAACTTTGACTTCTTTTATTACCCCTTAAAATTTATTGTTTTGGGCTCAAATCAAGTTATTAAGTTAGATCCATGTCCAAGGAACCTATATCTAAAAGTTCACGTGTTTAGACCCAAAATTGTCGGAGGAGATTGGCAGAGTTTTCAAAGGCAAAATCGTTTATCTTTGACTACTTAACAGTCAAATTTCTGGCCGAAAACGGATTACAAAGATTTTCCCAAATCTCAGTTCCCTGTATATCAAATTTCGAGTCTGTAGACTGAAAATTGACAGAGTTATTGCGTAGGGAAATGTACACAGACAGACACAGAGACAGACACAGAGACACGTTCACTTTTATAGATATACTAGCATGGGTGCCCGGCGTTGCCCGGGTGTTTGGAGGTGTATGCTGAGCAAAAAAAAAAAAAAAAGGCCAATTATTTTAAATTTGACCCCTATTATGACCCCTTAAGATTTATTGTTTTGGGCTTGATTTAAGTTATTAAGTTAGATCCATGTCCAAGGAATCTATATCTAAAAATTCAAGTGTTTAGACCCAAAATTGTCGGAGGAGATTGGTAGAGTTCTCAAAGGTCAAATCGTTGAACTTTGACCACTTAACAGCAAAATTTCTGGTCGAAAACCGAATCTCAGTACCCTGTATTTCAAATTTCGAGTCTGTAGACTAAAATTGACAGAGTTATTGCATAGGGAAATGTACACAGACAGACACACAGACACACAGATACACAGACACGTTCACTTTTATAGATATATAGAAAATAGATATTAAATACTCATGTCCTAGTAACCTACATCTTTAATTTCAAAATGATAAAAATTTCTTATTCCATGAAGTTTCAAAGATAGGCACTTCTTTGAAACTCTACTGGTCACATAACACTGAAATGAACAGGAAATAGTAATCATTTACTAAAAAATGTGCTTATAACGTGTAAAATCATTGTTTGGATAGATGAATAACACATACAGTCATGTATCGACAAGTTAAAATGCTATTAATTTTAACTTGCTGACATATTTTTTACTTCTTTCTGCGCATGCCCAAATCCAATTCATTTCTTCAAAGGATATTAAATCTTTTTTACCTATTTTTCGATAGCTACATTGGTAGGAGACGCGGCTGGATTCGTTTCTTGCTGATGGAGCCCAAGTCAATTTAAAAAAAAAACTTTTGAATTCACTGCTATATATTAGATACAATACCATATTCAATAGAGAATTTTCTGCCTTAATAAATATGAAATCTGCATCAATTAAAATACATTTAACCGTATTTTGCGACCCGACAAGGCCCAGTGCTATACCCTCATAGTA
The DNA here is from genome assembly GCF_053919585.1 of Euprymna scolopes. Classification (NCBI taxonomy): domain Eukaryota; kingdom Metazoa; phylum Mollusca; class Cephalopoda; order Sepiida; family Sepiolidae; genus Euprymna; species Euprymna scolopes. The sequence goes on from NC_136510.1 coordinate 33,029,459, forward strand.
TATATATATATATATATATATATATATATATATATATATATATATATATATATATATATATATATATAAAATATATATAAAATATATAAAATATATAATATATATATATAATATATATATATATTTATATATATATATATTGTTTGTTTATTATACTAATATTATTGGTTACATATGTGCATATATGTTTTAGAGGAATCCCAACTGAAGGATAACACCTAATCAGACCACAAAAGAATCGATTCTTTTTTGATGGAGGTATCCTTGAATTGGGATTTCTACTGAAACATATATGCATATATGTAACCAAATATATAATAAACATACTATATACCAGCTCTGTTCTCCATTGAGCACTCTTTAATAATTACGTGAGTTTCTTTGGATTCATATCTAGAAAATCAATCGACCAACCGTTATCTATCTATCTATCTATCTATCTATCTATCTATCTCTCTCTCTCTCTCTCTCTCTCTCTCTATATATATATATATATATAAACTCACAAGTATCACACACACACACACACACATATATGTCACACTTGTGGGTTATGCTGGCATCTATCACACCACATTGTGATTATGAATAAGCACCATTAATAGGAGATAGGACGTCGACGGTGGCTAAGTGGTTTACAACCCTGACTGACAATCTGGGTGTGCCAGGTTCGAATCCGATTCGTTCCACATAGACACTTTTGCTTTAGGATGTTGACAACCATTATGAAAGTCATCGATGTTTTTCTAGAAAAGATGTTTTTCTAGAAAAGATGTTTTTCTAGAAAAGATGTTTTTCTAGAAACAATCTAATTAGAAAGATATCGGGAAAATGAATGCCAGCATTGATCATCTAATTGAATGATGTTCAATACCAGCATCATCAAAAAATGTGAACTAAGAGCCTGTCAATCTCGTTTCTAAAGGAAGGCATTTTCGACTGGAGAAAGAAAAGATATTCCACGGTAGTTTCGAGTGTAATGCACCTAGCAGCGTCTGTCCAATCTTTCCAGACACATTCGTCATTCCAGACGTTTACAGCAGGGTAGTTAGAGGTTGCGTTAACATTGCCCTAATATATTTCAGGATTTATGATCTTAACCCATCATTACAAGGTGATTTATCATTATTCACTTTTCTGAGAGAAGGAACCTCTTCCATCAAATCTCTTGCGTGTCTGGAGAGAGAACACACACACACACAAACACACACACGCAAACACACACACACACACACACGCAAACACACACACACAGACACGCGCAAACACACACACAGAAACACACACACGCATATATATATGCATATATATAATATTGTGATAATATTAAATTCAATATCCACAAGTGTTTTATCCTTTTCATGGACTCATCAGTGAGGCGAATGATTGCTCAGTTGGTTGTACGATTCGAAACGATCAGACCGAAGTTAACAGTTTAACATTTTCTGAACCCTTAGCCCAAATACCCCGTGACAAAAAACAACATTAAAAATAATTAAGATTCTATTATGTCTATCGAGGCATGTACCTCAATAATTTGACTCAATAGAGTTCAAAAACACATTAAGCCGGAACTTAGCATTATGCATTTAAATTTGATACTTAAATTCTACAGCTTCATTATAATTTTCTTATCATTAAAAGTAGCTATAAACAATATCATGATGAATATTATTATATTCCTACCAACATACAAATATGTTTCATCCTTTTTAGGAAATCATCAGTGTGGAAGATGATTGCACTGTCAGTCACACGATTTTTAACGATTTGAATTATTGTCTGAACAAGCACGATAAAAATAAAGAGAAATATTATCTTTTCGTATCTATGCAAGCGGACACATCAAGAAGGCTGTTGTCAACATTGCTGCAAAAGACTATTGGCGGGAACTTAGCATTATGGAATTAAATTTCACAGCTAAATTATAAATCTCTTAAAGGGCCTGTCTTAGCATTAAAGAGTTATAAACAATATTATGATAGATATTATTAGATTCATATCTGCATGCAGTCAACATTTTAATGTTTATTTTAATGCGTAGAACGCTGCTGCTAATAAACCAACACGTCAAAGAATAAGAATCAGGATCTATTTATGTCTATCAAAGCGGACATGTGTAGAATGCTATCATACACAGCGTCCTATGGCATACTATGCCTGAACTTATCATTATGCATTTAAATTTGTCATCGTAAATATAATTCTCTTAAAGAGCCGTCTCAGCATTAAAGGGACATAATAAATATTACGATATTTTCAAAATGGCGAAACTATCACGCAAAACTGATTGTGCTTCAATTTTCAGTTTAAATGCGCGTCCGCGTTCTTGCTGCAATTTCAAATCGTGTTCATTTGTTTTTGTCACCTAAGATTATTTGACAACGAACCGAAAACATTCGTGATACATATGGGACATAAATTAATTTTGTGATTTTATCCCCCTCCCCACAAAACAACCAAAAAAAATCATGAGAAAAATTGATAAAATAAAAAATTATAATAAAGGAATAAATGCTGTTACTTTAAACAATGTTTTATATATATATATATATATATATATATATATATATATATATATATATATATATATATATACTAGCTGTATCTACCCCGCGTTACCAAATCTATATTCTTTTCTCATTTTAATATACTTTCATAGAAATGTTTCTTATGTCACAAAAACTATTTTCTTTACGCCAGAAGTGTCACACTCATACATTAATTCCATAGCTAATCTAACATACTGACCCAAGGGTCACGGGTAGTCTAGTATATATATATATATATATATATATATATATATATATATATATATATAACTACTTCATTTACTCACATAAAATTAATATACGAAAGTATAGATTTATGCGTAAACTTGAATGTACTTTTGTGGTCATAGTATCGGGGGTTGAAATCTAAGATAAATGCAACTGTAGACACCGCACCCTTTGCCCAGTTCAAAATAAATGTTTAACAAAAAGCGTAGTTTATCAAGCAACAATATTTGCGAAAGAAAACCCGAATAACAAGAAATATTACGTAGGCATCACCCCCTTAGATTTCAAAACCCGATACTATGACCACAAAAGTACATTCAAAAATAAAAAAACACCGTATAAAAACAACACTAGCGAATAAATACTGGTAGTCGAATGGAAAATAATAAGACAAGCTACCACGTGCAGACATTTAGATGGCCCATGTAAATTATGCCTCCATGAAAAATTTGCCATCCTGTACTTTAAAGAAACCCAAAATATATTAAACTGTAGACGAGAAATAGCAAACAATTGTGTTCACAAAATAAAACTTACTCTAGGATAGCGATACAAAATAGCTTTTAAAACTAACAAAAACAATAGAAAACAAACAAATAAATTAATTAAATAAACATGAATATACATAAACGACAACACACACACACACATATATATATATATATATATATATATATATATATATATATATATGTATGTATGTGTGCATGTATGTGTGTACACATATGTATATTTATATATAAAAAAAAGAGCAGAAATGAGGAAAATCATCTGCCTTAAACCACTAACCTAGTTCTAAAGCAGATCCGTTGTTCGATAAAATGCATGCCCATTGGCTGATAGGAAGGGGCGCGGTGGATACTAGAAAGCTGATTGGCTAACTAAAATCCTCAACATATATAAAAACGAGAAACAACCACAGAATTCGCGCATAAGCCTGACGAATCCTATAGTGGATGAAACGCCGAATATTCAGTGTAGCTTAATCGTCATATATATATATATATATATATATATATATATATATATATATATATATATATATATAAGCTCTTTTGTAATGTAGAGACAATGATTTTTACTGAGTTGTGTTTGTGTATACATAAACGAAAATTTATAGAAACGAAAGGGTTCCGATATCTCTAAAATAACTTCTGTCTTGAGGCATATATTTTAATGAAACGAGAAAATGAAACGGAAACTTTCTTTTGTTATTTACCAGACTCTGTAGTTTGTCGTTTCCGTGAGGGAATAGGTTATTTACACGTTTTAATTGAATTAACCTTAAATCTGAAAAAGAATCTTTCCAGATAACGTCTCCCGTCGTCGTGAATGCACCCCGTTGGAATTAAGTTGGTAATACATTTAAATCACTTTTATTCCGTAGGAAGGAACATTTGAAAAAGAAACAGAACACATTTATACGTATCAGGATTGAGATAAGGTGGGAACTATATTTTCAGATGCAATTTCGTATCCCTTTTAGAGTCGGATACCCGGGTTATGTAGAAATAGTTAATCTTATTACGAAACAAATTCCAAAATTAAAGCCTTCTATTTTTTTATTTCGTCCCAATGGATCAGAATATATTGCAAATTGCATTTTTATAATTACTGAACGTATGCATCCATGACCTGAAATATTCATCTCTCTGGTGCAAATATTGACGACGTCAGACGCTGAATCAAGCAACCCTGTCATTGACGTGCATCAGAAGCAAAGATGCGCCATTGAATTCCTCTATGCAGAAAAAAAAATGAACGAATCAACATTCACCGACACCCGTTGAATGTTTACGAAGCCGATACAGTTTATGTCAGCATATTTAGAAGATGGGTTCGTCGATTTCAATATAGCAACAGAGATGAGAGTGACGACCGAATCATAAAAAAAATGGTTGTGAATGTGCAGAAAAATAAATTCCAGAGCGCAAAAATCGCTCGTTTTTATGGCATCACTCCAGTCTTTGTAACTCTTCAACATTTACGCTTTTGGGTGTATAAATAGGAAGCCTTACTGTTGGAATGACTCTTGTAGTTGGAATAGTTATTGCTGTATAGGTATTGGAGTTGGGCGAGGGTATGATGACGGTTTCTGTCGAATTTCACGAGATAGCTGATTACTAGTTTGTACCAAAATTACAAACAAACAAACAAACAAACAAACAAACCCTTGTTTTGAGAAGAGAAAGAAATTAAAATAAAAGGCAGGAAGATAAACTGTAATTGCTGATAGAAACAAGCATTTACTTATATAAAAAGTAGGCCTAACTTTTATAGAAAGTATCCCTTTCTAAAAACGTCATCCACGAAATCGTTAATAAAATATAGACCCTATTTGCAATCGAACTATATTCAGTACAAATATTTTTCAGTTTATGCCTGACTTGTCCACCCAGTTTAAATCCTAAATGTCCAACAATTCTTGTTTCATCGTTCAATAATAAACACTCCTGAGGTACTCTACTTTTCGAAGCAATATATAAGGCGGAACAAGAAAATTGTCACCCTGATGAAATCCGTTTTTTTTTGTTGTTGTTGTTATAGATCGTCTACTAGTTGACCAGTTGTGTACAAATCCCAAGAGCGATAGGAACCTTCTATAATGTCTGAAAGCGACACAATGTTCAACGAGCGAGATCGGAGATGCGCGGCTGTACAACTCATGTTCTCTATCGATCCAAGTTGTGACAACAGGACCATTGCGAGCACCCTCAAAATGCATCGCTAAATTGCTAAGAATAACAGGGGCGTGCCCGGGGTGATGAAAACACGGTAATGATCTTTGGTGTGGTATGAAGTGAGGGCCACATCATGCAACCTCGCATTTTCGAAGTTGGCTTAAAAGTCAACACCAAAGAGTACCTGAATGTGCTGAAGAGTGTGATGACCCTCTGATGCAATCGCATTGCCGCTGGCAGACCCTGGGTGTGGCAGCAATACTCAGCACCGGCCCACAAGTCCAAAGATACCCAGGCTCGGCTTCAAAAGGAGTACTACAACTTTGAATATTTCTCTCACTGGACCCCCTCCTCCCCTGACCTGAACCCTCTGGACAACTTTTTTTGGTCATACATTGAGAACACCGTCAACATGACCTCTTACAACACCAAAGCCAGCCTGATCTGCCGAGTATTCGCCAAGTATTAGCCGGATATTCGCTGAGCTCTCACCGGCGCTTGTGGAAAAGGCAGGCTCCCAATCCTGGGCCCGTATCGAGACGGTGATTGAGGCTGAATGCGGTTAAATTGAATATATGTCAGTTCTACTACATAATCAAGTTAGCTGAAGTGATTTTTTTTCAATAAAAGTTTTAAAATAAACCTGTAATGTTGTTTTCTGCAGAGGGACACTTTTATTGTTCCAGCATATATTTAATACCAGAAATCATTTATGTCACATATCTAAGCTAAGAAATCGCCAATGTATATTTTAATAGAGAAGTCGAGCTAATCCGAACGTAAACCCCATTAAACATACTACGTAACCGACTGCACCTAGTAACAATAAATACACTTTAATCTGAAAGTTGACTACAACTCGCGAATATGCAAATATTGCCATGTGATGTTTCTCATTATTTATGTTCAAATTAAATTAATTCAAACATTTGTTTTTTTTTTTAAATTGTTGGTTTATTCATGAGAGCTTCTCACAATATCTTTGACAATAACGTGATTGCAATCCGCTATTTAGCATACATTGTATTATAGATTCATGTCCTTTCCTCTTTGTTGTTAAATAAAGGAATAATTCACAATGGTGGATACGAAAACAATGCAAAACAATGCAAACAACTAATCGGATGTGCTTGTTATTATGAAAAACACAAAAACAAAAAAAAAATTCTAATCTAAAAATCGGCACAATGTTTTGCTAGCGCAACAAAAATAACTTTTCTTGACAAACGTCGACCGAGAGAAGAGTCTATCAGGCATGTTTACGCAGTGAAATGACGTATAGCATTGAGATCTGGCCAGCAATGGTCAAAGACTTGCATTTCATGAATGTTGATTTAGTTTAGTTATTTTGTTTTACGGCATATCAACCTATTTCGAGTTATTTAATGCTGAATCCAATAATTTTAGAATAATAAAAAAAAAGGTTACTGCGCTTCAAGTTGTTTATATATTTTTGTGGCCCAGAGAGATCTAACTCTTTCTTAGTTAGACACGGGCATATTTTATTAAAAAAACAAAACTAGCAGAGCTACCCGGCGTTGCTCGGAACCGTATAAAACAATGGCAAAAATGAAGTTGATGTTGAACATACGTATTATTCTTAGGATAGAGGAATTTTTGATGTCTATGTATCATTTACTATCTCGAGCAAAAAAAAAAGTTTTACTTACCCTAGGACGGGTATTACACATGTACGAAATCATTATACCTTTCCTTAGGATAGGTAATTTACAGCATGTATATGGAGGAATTTTACCTTCGCTAGGACGGGTAATGTACAAAACATATTTAAAGCGATTTTACCTACCCTCGGACGGGTAATATAAATACATATATGAAACTATTTAACATACTCTCGACGTGTTTTACAACATATATGAAATAATTTCTCTTCCCACCAAGACCACCATAATTTTAAGAAAATCAAAATCATTTTTAGAAGATGGATCATGAGGATTCCCAAATTAATACATAAATACATTTTCTTGGTTAATGATTAGGCAACCCTTGCTTCACCATAAATTTCAACATTAGTGGGTTTCTTTCCTTCCTCGCTATTACCACTATAATCTTAAGAAAAATTTGTGTCATTTTTGGAAGATGTCTCAGCAGGATTTTCTAATTAATGCATAAATACATTGACACAGTCAGTGATTAGTTGGGCTATGACAACATCATATTCTTATCATTGTTTTAACTCTCGAGTATATATCCGACACAGTTAGACACAATTAATTAACTGAAAATCACATCACTCTACATAAAAACATATAAGCAATGGAAATATAACTGAGAATCAAAACAAGGAAAATAATATGCTGTTGACATAGCCCTAGTGATTGGACAACTTTTGCTTCATTATAAAATTCCACATTACTGTGTTTCATTTTCTTTCCGCATTTCCGACAGAAATACTTAATGCAAATGCGCATATTATGAGTATTTCTCTAGAATGATTCCTCTCAGTATATTCAGAAGAGTTCATATATTGCGTATGGGCGAGTCCCTACAAATATCTTCAAATATTTATTCATAGTATTTGTTTTGTTTGTTTTGCAGAGGAACATTTCTGTTTTTGCTTCTGACTTTGTAGAACATGATAGTATTTTAAAATGGAATGAAATCAATGTTTGGTACATCTTAGGTTAGAAAGCCAGTATCTCCAGACAGCCTGACCTGGTAGCACCAGGCGCATGGGGAGAAATGATATTAGAATTATACGATGGATGCCAAATACTTGTCTCAAAGACAGGCTTTGATCTGATGATACAAGAGTGAGATTAAATATGGACAGTATAGAAGGGTACAACGTTGGTATGGTCACGTGGAAAGAATATAGGGTGGAACGATAAAATTGTCTCCCCAAAGAAAACAAGAACACTACAACTCTATTAATTTTATTTATTGCGGACTATTATCCTCATCTTTTCTTGGTTGTTTCACGACGTTTCGGCCAACTATTCCTCTGGCCTTCGTCAGGTGGTAACCGCGACGGGTAGGGACTCTGAGTCTTCTGACTGCATTCACTGCAAGTAAACTTCTGCAGGTCAGTAAAGTCAGGTATACAGGAAACAGGGAAGAATAGTTGGCCGAAACTGGATAGAGGTCCTAAGTAATTCGCAAATGTATATTTAGGTCGCCCACACTGAGGATTGAACCTTCAACCTTCAGGAGAATATAACTTTTACAATTGATTTTTTCCAGTACCCTAACCACTGCACCACGGGTTCATGCGGACTACTTTTGCGAATTACTTAGGACCTCTATCCAGTCATGGCTGACGGAACAAGACCATGCTACCCTCGTGAAGTAAATAAAGGATTCCGCTCGAAATTCCGTCCAAATTCCCGAGTTCGACAAGATACACCTGAAGAAGGTTGGAGGTTATATCGACCGAAACGTTGTGAAAATCACACTCAAGATGAGAACGGTAGTCCGATGAATAATAATATATATAACCAATCCTCATCTCAAAAATTCAGAAACGTAATAACTGTTGAAGTTCATAAGTATCGGGAAGCCTTCTAGTTTAATAGTTTCTTCCTTCAGACTGCTAGATATTGGAATTCTCCCCCTGTTTCCTGTTTACCTGATTGTACAGTCCTGCAGAAGTTTAATTTTAATGCGAACAGACATCTCGCAACTACATCTTCACAATTCCCTGTATACATGATTTCACATAACCACTTACGTCCTTGTGTCAATGTACTTTGTTAGAGGTTAAAAGAGTTTTAAAATGTCAAAAAATCCTTAATGATATTCATTCATTTAACTTCATCCGAATGACAACATAACATTTCTATATTTTCTAATACTTCATTAAATTGATTTAAACCTTAATACATCTAAAGAAAAAGGCAAAGAAAAACAAAATGTATCAATTCTATTTGCTTTAAAATATCTGGTCAAAAAGACAAAAACTTATTTGGTAACGGCTTTCGGTTTTTAAATTTATATTTCATTAGTTTGTAAATATTTCGTTATGGGCGTTTACCTAATTTATTTTAACAGCAGCATTAAGTCCAAGTAGCAAGGTCGTAATCTCATTAAAAAGTTGGACGTCCATCCGGCAAAAGTTTGATTTTTATATTTGTAATAAAAAAAAAAAATCCAACGATAAAAATAATTAAATTTTTAAATGTGTTAAAAATTAAAACAGAAGAAAAAATCGTGAATACAATTAATTTTACTGGGCTAAACTATAATGGATACATGTTTTTGATAAACGTCGCCTGCTCTTTTTAATTTCAAAACCGGAAGTCGTAATCAAGTAGATTTTTTCTTTAACCAAATACTTTATGTCGCGAATGCTGACATTTTCCTTTTTTTATTCCGTAGATAACAGAATTTCCACGAACACAGTTTTATTTCCATTACTAGCAGGTGTCCCGGCATTGCTCAGTTGTAAATTACTCTTAAATACGATATTTTGGTTAATGCAGATTTCGTATTATTATTATTATTATTATTATTATTATTATTATTATTATTATTATTGATTATTATTATTATTATGCTGGCCTGGGTTCCCGGCGTTGACCGGGTGTTTGAAGGTGTGTGTTGAGCAAAAAAAAAAAAAAAAAAAAAGGCGATAGTAGGCAGGCAGCTCGGACCCGTATCACGAAGGAAGAAAAGAACGTAAAAAAAAACAAGACGTGTTTGCCGTTGCGCCCACCGCCAAACCGGAAATAACGAAGAGTTAAATTAAGGCTAAAATTAATATTTCGAAAATATCGGCGGAAAAAAGCAACTCTTCCTGAAAACAAAAGTGTCCAGTTGACGGTGAATGAATTAATGTTTTTGGCCACCTTTTCCATATTTGTCGTCCAGAGGGACGAGCTTCAAAATGATACCGCTCGCGTGAAAATCCGTCGCATCTGTCGAAAGTTTTAGGCAGGCATACAAACATACATACATATATACATTTAAACAGATAGGTGACATTTTTATTAGTATACTAACCTGGGTGCCCGGTGTTGCCAGGGTGTTTGTAGGTGTGTGTTAAGCAAAAAAAAAAAAAAAAAAAGAAAAGAAAAGTTGTAGTAGGCAGACAGGCTCGGACGCGTGACGCGAGGGCGGAAAATACAGTGGAAGTGTGTGTAAGAGTGGTTGAGAAAAAAAAAAAAAAAAGAAAAAAAAAAGGAAAATTGCGAGCGCAAAAAAAAAAAAATGGTAGTAGACAGGCAGGCTCGAACCCGTACTGAAGGGGGAAACAAACATGAGAAAAAAAAAAAAAGAACGTGACGCGTTAGCTATTGCGCCTATCGCCAAACCGGAAGTGACATAGATTTAAATTAAGGCTAGACAATCGAAAAAAAGGCAATGAATTTTGAAAATATCGGCGAAAAAAGCGACCCCTCCCTGTGGAAAAGTGACAGTAAAGAGTGAAGGAATTAATGTTTTTGTACAATTTTTCGATATTTGTCGTCCGAAGAGTCGAGCTTCAAAATGATACCAATCTTATTTGAATTCGTTGCCTCTGTCAAAAGTTTTAGGCATACATACATACATACATACATACATTTAACCAGACGGGTGAGATTTATATTATACTAGCGAGAGGTACCCGGCGTTGCCCAGGTCCGGGTGTTTGGAGGTGTGTCGGTGTGGGGGGGTTTAAAAAAAGGTAAGTATGAGGATCGAACCCGAACCGTTGAGGCAAAGTTATAAATTAAAGTGTGAAAAAAAACAAAAAAAAAACGTGCGACGTTAACCATTGCCCCATCGCGAGATGCTTACGGAAACACGTTTGAATTTATCTAATTACTTGGATTTAGCAGGTGCTCGTTTTAATGAGTTAATGAGATAAAGTTTGACTGCGGGATTTCATTTACTGCTGAACGCCCCCCCCCACAGATGTTATAGGAAAAAGACTAATCCACATGCGACGAGCGACAAATATTGAATATTTATCTTCCCGAAATCGAGCAAATTAAATAGACAGGCGAGCTTCGTTGTTAACTGTGAATTACGGTTTATATGTGATATAAAAAGTTTTAAAAAGTTGTGAAGCGAGCGACCGCTTCTCTGAAAGAAGCCTTTTGTAGACACACAGAAAAAGCGAACACACATACATACATGCATACGTTTTCGCTTTTATATTTATAGATTAATGTCCGTCATTTAATGTTTTGTCAACGTGTTGCACTGACGTTAAGTTCTTGGAAATAATCTTTGTTCATTGAAAATTCCTTGGATTATAATTACACCGAACAAAAAAAAAAAAAAGAAGAAAATACAAACTGTTTTGAAATACTAGTAAAGAGACAAATGTTACAAGTATAAACGAGGGATTTAAGCTCATTTGAGCGATTTTCCTGAGAAAAAAAAATGGGTAGAAATGTGTAGCAACGCCTATTCTGCGAGAAAGAGGAAGAAGAGAAGTCATCCCTCAACTAGATTGTGAAGTCGATTTTGAATTCTGTTATACCAAGAATCATGCTATGAACAGCACTTCCTCATATATGGCAGTAGTGTACCATCTTTGGGTGCATCTGACTCGTAGCGTTTTTGCACCTGTCTAGCAGCAAAATTTTACCCCTTCATCTTTAAGATCCCTAGATGCAGGAAGATTTTTTACTACAATAGTACCTTTTCTCAGACAACTTGTCTTCTGGAATTTCCCTGTTTCTTGTTTCCTCGACCGTATTAACATGTAAAATATTAAATGTAATGACAACAAACATCTTGTTGTCCAACCGCCCACGCCTCCTACAAATCAGCTGTTATCTCAGTAACTCCGTACCCTTCACTACCAATATGAATTGTTTGGAGTGAAAAAAATGTTTTGTTACTAAAGTCTATGTCAGTGAATAATAAATCTTTCTAGACTAAGGCAATATACATATTTACCCCAGTTTGGAGGGCCCATTTCCAAGGAGATGGATTTTTCCACATTCAAAAATCGATCGTGTGTCAAACACTGACCTCGTAGAGAGGCAAATAAATTAGGATTCCTCGTCACGTTCAACTTATGTTTAACAACTGTAGCAGTTTGATTTTTCTTCGAATTCAGAGTGGCCATTTCTGGGGAGCTAGTGTTTTCGCTCATCAAAAAACCCGACCTTATGGTCCTCCTGGAGTGGGGTTGAGGGCGGCAAATAAAGAGAGATTCTTCGTAACCGGCAACTTATAAGTTACCATATAGACAATTTTAATTTTTGTCCCAAAATTTAGAGTTACCAATTTTTGGAAGTTGGATTTTCATCAAATTAAAAAAACAAATTTGTGTTTTATACTGCTTTCGTGGGGAGACAAATTCAAATGAATTTTCGCCATTGCCAACATACATGTGGCCACGGAGGCAATTTTAACTTTTGTCTTAACTCAATGTGTTTATTTCTTTGGAATTGGATTTCTTCCACCTTAAAAAAAAATACATTATGTTTAATTATACCCTCATGGCGAGGCAAATAAATAGGGATTCTTCACAATCCAACTTATATGTAGCCAAAGAGGCAATATTTTTTTTGCCTCACTTGACAGTACCCATTTCTTGAAAATCTTATTCTCTCCACAATAATAAACGACGATGTATTACTCTATCCTCGTGGGGAGGGAAATAATAAGGAGTACGACGCAAACTTTTTATGTAGCCATGAGCACCTCATACGTTCAAATGGGCAATTGAAATGACCAATAAAACTACAGAATTGGATTTCAAAACAGTCAATTATCTTGGCGAATTCAATTGCGAAATGGTCAATTTTCGTATGGAATTTGATATCAGAATTCTCAATCATCGCAGAAAATTTCGTTATTGATTTCCTGAACCAGACAAGGCACTTGTAACTTTATCCCTTCCGCTGTCTAGATTCATTCCTGAAAGTGCAAGACTGGCCTGAATTTTGGATACGAACTGTGTGTTTCCCTTCATTCCCCGAGAAGAACACGGCCTCATCCCAGAGTTATAATTGCGGCGGTTCAAACTGTTGCAGACTTTTATCTTGTTAATTAATTCCAATAGATTCGCGAGATGTAAGTCTGTACGTCCCATCGGGAGTTGAATGACGTCTAAACGTTATATAGATCTAAACACATCGATGAATCGTTCACAGCAGTGGCTGTTCTAAATGTCTCCAGCGAATAAGTGCATTCATTTTGAAACTGCTTCGTCAAAAAAAAAAAAAAAAAAAAAAATTACCAAACAAACAAACAAACAAAAAGATCAAAGTTTTTCTTTATTCAGTATTTCCAGAAATAGTTGAGCCAAACGAAAGAAATCATTTATTCAAAGTGATTATAAAAAAAAATGTGTAATAGAAAATTGTAAAAATTTTCTACTGAATATAAATATTTGAGCCGTTTTTTGGTTGATGCTGAATTGTTTGCCATCTTTCTTTCAGCGCGCGGATCAAAATCATTTTTGATAAAAAAAAAAGGATTCAAAGTGATATGAAAGATATACACACGCGCGCACACATACAATAATATATTGAGTGTTCTAGTTGGATATATGACGTCAAGTATATATGTGTAAGTCTATAGGATTTTGTATTAGAAGGAACATTTCTATTCGATTCAAATTGAACATCAACTGAATAATATATATATATATATATATATATATATATATATATATATATATATAGTAATGTGATTGATAATTTAAAATCCAAATTCGAATTAAAAATTAAAAATCTGTTTCATAAGAAGGAACACAATGAAGTCAATAATTTGTACGATCGTTTCGGAAACGATGTTTTTGTTGTGATAGACATTAAGTCATCGACAATAATTATGAAATATAGTTTCTTTCTTAAACAAAGTCTCCTCATCAGCAAATGTATTGGGTGGGTTTTTTTTTTATAAATAAAAGACACCATAAATGAACCTAGCATTTTTAAAGTAAGGCAGATGTATCTGGAAAAAATTAAAATACAAAGGAAAATATTTACTTGTTAATGTTTATAAGCAAAGTAATATGGGTTGAGAATAAAAATAGAATAAAATTATAAATCTGAATTTGGTTTAAATATAAGGTTATAATAATATGGTTTTAATAAAAGTTAAGAATTATATATATATATATATATACATATAAAACTAGACTATAGGGTACATTTTCTCTCTCTTTCTCTCTCTCTCTATATATATATATACACACACACACAAACACACATATATGATTGCTTTATTTAATCATATATATATATATAATTCTTAACTTTTATTAAAAACATATCATAGCCTTATATTTAAATCAAAATCAGATTTATTACAATTTTGTTCAAAGTCAATAATACCGTTTTGGTTCTAGTAAACGTCCTTAATTAGAGTAAAGCTTAAGTGTTTAAGCATAAGGAATTAAAAAACTGGACTATAGGGTACATTTTTCTATTTACCAAACAATAATTATTTTGGTTTCAAATGACATTATGAACATTTGAGAAAAAAATTATAACCGGGCTTTGAAAAGGGCGGCAATTATTATTGTGTGATATGTGTCAGAAAAACTTAACCCTCCTCTCTCTCCTCTCTCTCTCTCTCTCTCTCTCTCTCTCTACACACACACACAAACACACACACACGCACACACACATATATATATGATTGCTTTATTTAATCACATAAATTAATATGCGTAAATTTTTCAATATTTACTTACAGTGCCTATTACATAGGTAGAGCTAGGTAGTAAGTTGTGAAAATATATATAGCAATTAAGCTACAGCCTTAAGCCTGACGAATTCTTACGATAATGAAACGCGAAATATTTTGTGTAGCTTAATTGCCATATATATTTTCGTAACTTTATATATATATATATATATATATATATCTTCTCCATTTGCTGAGCGGTCTTTTTCATTTCGGCAGCCGTATTATATAAGGCTTGAGAAGAATTTTGGCGTCATTTTATATAACATGTCTACGGATATTAAAAAGACTGCTCGGCAGATGGAAAAGATATCCAGAAAGATTGGAAAAAAAATAACTCCAGCGTGTTCAATCAGGCGTGCTTGAATAATTACTTGCTGCCAATATATATATATATATATATATATATATATATATATATATATATATATATATATATATATATATATATATATATAACTTATTTCCTACGATAATTATATATATATATACATATAATTCGGTGGAAATATACGTTTTTTCTTTTTAATATATACCAGCCCTTATTTAAAAAGCTCAATGTACTTACAGAGCAATATAGTGAATGAATGCCAAAAGACTATATTCCAAATTCGTGATTCTTGGCAGTATCTGTTTCGTAGCACAAAATCAATCAATTAATATTTGTATCAATTAGTGAATCTATTTTTTCCCTATACTCATCAGAAAAAATAGTGACAATCAATCCATCAAAAGGAAATAAGGTGCGAAGAGAAGCTGTAAATAACGTATATCCATTACGCCATTTTGAATTCAAAAGTAAAGTCACTAAAACCATCTATTCATACTAACAAGTTCAATTGATTTAGATATATTCTGCCAAAAATATTTTACTTTATAATTAGTAAATTTATTAATTATAATTAATGCATCCATATTTATGGAAATAACATCAATAATTATAATCTATTCCACATGCACAGATACTGTTAAGAATTGTAAATGTCAAGTGGATTAAAGGAATAAATTATATATATATATATATATATATATAATTATTTACTATGATGATTATTAAATACCTATGCACACCAGTGTTTCATCCTTTCGGGAATCATCAGTACAGAGTGTCACGATTACACCAGTCGATAGATCCGAACCTGGCGACAGAAGCCATCCTTGGCTTCATTAGGAAGGACCTAATCTATTCGGCTGCTATAAACCGCGAGAAATGCTGTCGAATTTTAAACATTTATTTTAAAATGTTTTTTAACGTCTGTCAGAGTGATCTAATCATTATATAATGATCTGACAGAGGAGCTAAATTAACCGACTTTAATTCAAGTGAATATATATATATATATATATATATATATATATACTCACATAGACGCACAAACACGCACACACATATATATTGTATTAAGTAATCTCTATTAATTTATACTAATTTCTAACTACGCGTCGAACAACACAAAGGTGATTTAGCGAGCGCCGCTGGTGTTGTCACTTTCGGGAGAACTGGAACAATAACGGATCTTTTCATTCGCTAAAATTAAATCAAATAATTAAGTAGCATATATATATATATATATATATATATATATATATATATATATATATATATATATATATATATATATAAAGACCTAATTTTAACTCCTATTTCTGCTTTATAGCTCAACTAATCAATTCGGTTGCATTTTTACAATATACTCCATTTTCTTTAACGAGATTCTTTTGATACCTTTGTTTTTTGAAAAAGAGATGTAATCCCGAAATATCAGACATATACTATTCCGGTTATTTCAAACAGTCAGTCCATATTTACTGATTTGCATTTGTTTTTTGTTTTTTTTTTAAATTCAATTTTCACCCCAAACAAGGGACAGGGACACTTTGAAGCAGGGGGCTACTATCAGGGACTTAATTAGCGGGGTCATTATGAAGGGAGATGAGTAGAAAGATGTTTGTTAACATTACACTTGAACTTCTGCATATCATTGCAGTTGGGAAAGCAGAATCCCGGAAGGGAGTTCCAAAGACCCGCAGTTCTGGGGAAGAAACTACCGGAGTAAAAGGCTTTCTTGCACCTAGGGATCTCTACTGTAAAGGGATGAGACTTAGTAGCTTGTCGGGTTTGTCGGGGGTAGTTACGACGGGGAGGTACAAGTGTTTGCAGTTCGTCAGAGCATTCACCATTGAAGTATTTGTAGAACAGGCAGAGGGATGCAACATCTCGTCGATGGGACAGAGGCTGAAGCCTAGATGACAGTTCAGGACCTATCAGGTTGGCAACTCTCTTTTGAACCCTGTCCAGGAGCGAGAGACAAGAAGCAAATGCACCAGCCCAGATGTGACAACAGTACTCCATACATGGGCGAATGGTTGCCTTATAGAGGTATAGGATACTGTCAGGCGTAAGTAGTTTTCTAGCACGGTAGAGGGAGCCAACCTTCCTTGCAGCAGTCTTGGCAATGCTCTCAATGTATCTATTCCAGTTCATATTGTGATTGTTTTGTAAAATAAAAAAATATATATACGAAGATAAAAAAAATACAAGACTTTCTATCGTTTGTCCATTTTTGTTAATACGGCACATCATTTCAACATCCGTTTCCCTGCATTACTTCAGCCTTCTTATACTCCTCCATATTTATCTATTAGCAATATATATAATGTTCAGAATGTGAGAGATTATATAATTATTTCCATACTGAAACAACATCGCAGCTCACAAGAGCCATGACAGTCAACAAACCGAATGTCCAAAACGCGAGTTTCGCCTTCATTTGGGCTCATCAATTAGAAATATACAAACTAGAGATTTGAAATCTGAGCCTCTTGAATGCGAGGCGATGACTCTGCTAACTAAGCAAACGTCCCGCACACAAAAAGTCCATTAACTTGTGTGCGGGGCGTTTGTTCAGTTGAAAGAGTGCTTGCCTCGCATGCAAGAGGCTCGAGTTTCGAATCCTGAGTTCAGATATGTCTAACTGATGAGCCAAAATGAAGGCGAAACTCCAGTCTTGGACTTCCGGTTTGTTGACTGCCATGGCTCTTGTGAACTGCGACGTTGTTTCGCTGTGGATATATAAATTGATTTGGTATTAGATTTAAAAGAGATAGCTATAATCAATGAATTACAATATTTCTTTAAACAGATTAAAACGAGTAAGAGGAATTAAAAAGAGGGTTAGAAGGAGATCGAAAAGAGATAAATGTAGCGTCAGTTAGAGTGGGGGAGAAAGAGAGAGAGATACATATGGAGTGAGTGAGAGAGAGACAGAGGGAGTAAGTGGAGAGAGAATGACAGAAATGTTTTTATACAAATATGGACACACAGTTTAACTTATTTTATTTAATTTTTCATGGGCCGTTAGTTAATAATATGTTTCTGACAAAGGGTGAAGAATTGCTGCCTTCTGAGTCAACATCTACTCCATCTAACACTTGCTGATGGCAAGTTGTTGACCTTGAAACTGTATTTTATTTATTCAGTGACTTCATAGTTTGTCTGCAGCGATTTCCATTAAAAAAGTTAATAGCACAAAGTAAGCATTTCAAATTACACGGTAATATAAAGTTGTTTTGTTTGACCATTATTTTATTCATCTAATTTTATAACCAGTTTTTGGCGAAGAACACATATTTATACGCAGACATAATGAAACACATCGAAAAGACAACATAAATGAATCATTTTTGTTGTTTTTTCACTAATAAGGTTTGAGTTTGTTCATACGCAGTAAAATTCCTCAGCATTGGACGATATCACATAACACCACAACAATCACTTTTTTGTTGTTTTTCGCCCAATTACAAAAATGTCAAATGGGAAATTATTTTTTCGTTTTTCTGTAAAAAAAGACTACAACCTCATTATCTGCTGTCCGAGAGGCGGTAGTTTCGAATATATATATATATATATATATATATATATATATATATGCGTGTGTGTGTGAAGAATTGTAAAAGTCAACTGAAATAAAGGAATAAATTATAAGATGGTCAACGTCATGAAGTTTGGAATATAGTTTTTTGTCATTCATTCTCTCTCTTTCTTTCTCTCTCTCTCCCTCTCTCTCTCTCCATATATATATATATATATATATATATATATATATATATATATATATATATAAGAGATGATTAAAGGAATCGGGTTTGGCATCGGAAAATAGGCTTAAACTTTCCTGATTCCGATACCCCCAAAAGCTCCGATTTTTCCGATTCCCGGTTCCGATTAATCCAATATGGAATGTGGGCTGTGTTGAGGAAGAAAGACGAAAACAAGTGACAATTTGCAAATCAATAAGTATATACATATATGTCTATAAGTAAATATATTTATTCAATTATGTTTAAGTAAATATGTCACTTGTAAGATCTATTGTATGTTACAATTTCCATTATATGTTTCGGGATAATCCCTTTTTTCAAATGGTGGATATAACGGATCTATTCAAAGCATGCTGAATGGAAGAGTGAAAACAAATGAATTAAATGGCTGTGTGGAGTACAGCAGCAAATATAAGGAGTGGATTTATATGTATGATGGCGTGTTTTGAGTGATTAACATTATTATTATTGTTGTTGTTGTTGTTAGATTTTTTTGTAGCTTTTTTATATTTTTCTTTTTATAATTTGTTGCTTTTTGTTTTATTTTATATATTCTTTTTCTACTTTATTGTCATTTTCTACCGTCTGATATTTATTTTTTCCTTGTTTATTCAGTGGATTGACTTGGTCTATATAGGTATAGTGAGTCGCTCGCTTGAATAGGTTAATTATTGAGAGAGAGAGAGAGAGAGAGAGTAGGAGAGAAGGGGAAAGAGGAGAGAATGGAAGTGGAGAGTTGACGATGAGGTACGTTTGGCCCAATGTTGGGTGTGTTTAGATCTGGATGTGGTTGAGAGAGGTAGAAGATAGAAAGAAAGAAGGACACGGGATGGACAATCGGTGTTGTGGGTGCAAACATTTATTGATTCTTCGGATATTTGTTATTTTTTTATTAAAAGTTTAAGCGATTATAGAGCGAATACTTTTTCTTCTTGTTCGATTGTCCATATTTGCCGGTTAGAACAGGTTAAAGAAATGTGTATATATTAAATATTCGATGTCTTAAGAGTTATTTTTATTTTATTTATTTATTTATCTTAAATTAGTTTAGTTATCTTTTTGAAAAAAATAAATTGAAAAAAATAAAAAAATTGAAAAAAGTAAAAAATTGAAAAAAGTAAAAAATTGAAAAAAGTAAAAAAAAATTGAAAAAAGTAAAAAAATTTTAAAAAGTAAAAAAATTTAAAAAAGTAAAAAAATTTAAAAAAGTAAAAAAATTGAAAAAAGTAAAAAATTGAAAAAAGTAAAAAAAAATTGAAAAAAGTAAAAAATCGTTGTATTTATATGCCAGATTAGCATCTTTTATTATTGATCCTAGGTTTGTGGATTTATTTATTTTCGTTTTTTATATATCTTTTCACAGGTTTACGTAGTTGTTGGTGCGTGTAAGTTTATGTCGATAGTGGGAGTGTTTCTATAATTCGTTTGATGGTGCTCTCAGTTATGATATGTACATTTAGCTGTCCCCTCCGTCGTTGCTTAGTCCTCGCGCGAAAGAGCAGGGCACAAAATGTTTGAAATAATAATAATAATAATAATAATAATAATAATAATAATAATAATAATAGAATAGCAATAACAAAGGCTTTCGCTGGCGAGGACTACTATTGACCGTAACCAGTCATACAGTCCTTTTGAAAGTTTTATCTCTATTTTTCTCGTTATGTACTGAATATTTGTTAATGAAACCTATATTAAATACGTTCCTTATTAAATTTTTAAGATTTTCTATTCCGAAAGAAGTTAAAAAAAAAATTAATCTAAAAAAGTTATTTTAAAGTTTTTGTTAAAAAATTCAGATTTTCTCATTATTCAGACCTGTATTACAAAGAGGGAGTTGCAAAAAATGAGTTGTGGTGTGAGGAGAAATACAAACCAAAACAGAAAGAATATTCAGACCTGTAATAATACAAAGAGAAGTTTGCAAAAATGAGTCGTGGTGGGAGGAGAAATACAAACTGAATCAGAGAGAATATCTAGACCTGTAATAATACAAAGAGGGGGTTGCAAAAAATGAGTTGTAGTGTGAGGAGAAATACAAACTGAAATAGAGAGAAGGAGAGTTTTAAAATATAATCTTAGAAAGATAAGATACAAGTTAGAAAAGCATTTCATCCATTTAAATTGAATCAAAATATTACCTTGGATTTATTTTTTGTAATATACATTTTGTTGCAATTTAAAAACATTATCTTTCATCTAGCAATTAATGATATAGATATAAAATTTTCAATGATTTAAAAAAAAAATGCATCAGAATGTAAATTACATAAAATAAAT
This sequence comes from Euprymna scolopes, assembly GCF_053919585.1. Taxonomy (NCBI): domain Eukaryota; kingdom Metazoa; phylum Mollusca; class Cephalopoda; order Sepiida; family Sepiolidae; genus Euprymna; species Euprymna scolopes. The sequence continues at coordinate 33,050,901 of NC_136510.1, forward strand.
CAAGGTGATTTTTTGATTCAATTTAAATTAAATTTTTATACCTTACTTTATAAAATTTATAAAAGTGCACTTTGAAGATAAATAAACTTCAAATTGAATCTTGTACCTTTATTTTTAAAGCCTATAGTAAAAACATTTTGTTTAACAATTTTCATGCCTTGGATGAAATGCTTTTCTAATTTGTATATATATATATATGAAAATTGTTTAACAAAATGTTTTTACTATGGAGATGCTAGTCTAGCGGCACTGATGCTAGTCTAACGGCACTGATGGGTTGTGATACAACGAAACAGGAATTTATGTCGATGACTAAAAATATATATATAACAATAGATGTATGTATGTGTGTGTGTAAACATTTAACAGGTATCTCTTAAACTACTATTCCCTAGAATAAACAGGAAATAGTAATTATACACCAAGGATGGTTTATAACAAGTAAAATCTTTGTTTGGGTTGGTAAATAACGTGTACAGACATATATCAGCAAGTTAAAATCCGAAATGTTCATTTCAACTTGCCGACATGTTTTTACTTCTTTCTGCGCATGCTCACATAAACTTAATTTCTTTAATTTAGACATTATTATGTTTTATTCGATAACAACATCGATAAAGACTGCGACTGGATTTCTGTTTGCTTTGGTTTTGATTCTAGCTGATAGCACTAAGTCATTTTATTTCTAACTTTTGTCCATCATGTATCAATGTATTAATAAATGCGATTATCTGCACGATTTTAAATATATTTAAACGTCTTTTACGGCAAGCGGAATCAAAATATTTATTTAGAGGCTTGGGTCTATGTAAATATTTATTTATAGGCTTATCCGAAAAACTATAAAGTTTACATTTACAATCCAAAATCTGCCACGAGATTGAAATCAACCAATGAAATATTGACAGGAAAGCAATCATTCAAACATAAATAGAAGTTCTCTTGCCCATTATTTTTTAACGAAATTAAATAAAATTTCAATTTGCTCAAAAACAATAAATTTTATAATGTTTATGTTTATTTACCCCGCGCCGGTATAATTGCCAAGCGACAGCTGCCAAGTCATTAAAATATTGTAAGTATAATTTTATTCTTTTTACACCTTATTCCGAAATCATCCTACACCAGAACTTCACATTGTTATATTTAATTATGATATTACTATGAGTTACCATTTGAATGGTAAAAAAATGATAGATAGGTTTAACAAAACGTCATGGTCTGTAATAAGTGGTTTATCTATTAAACAAAATGCTGCTGTCATTGGAAACCTAACGTCTCTTTCTTTCCATTTAAAATATGACGTGAAAAACCGGCACTTCTGCAATACTGCGTGGTAACCACGTTTTTGGTTTTCAGTTATTATTATGAAGACACATTTATTTGATGATCAGTCTGCAGCACTTTGCTCAAATTACCTTCTTTTCATTGAACAGAGATCTTCAATTGCACAGATTACCATGTGGCCAGATGGTCAATTTAACTGGTGAACTGATGACTAAGGTTTTCCCAAATATTGCTAAAAATTTCCGCAGTGTTGGATAGCTTCATAAAAGAGAAATCTTAGCCTTCAGAACTGATACTGTTGATATGATAAATTATAATATTTTGCAAGAGTTTTCAAGCCATTGTGTTATTAATGAAGATCGGACAGGAGAATTTCCTGTATAACGTCCTGGAATGACACATCATAATCTTATATTGAAGGAAAGAGCTTTTGTTATATCATTAAGAAATCTTGATCCATCCAATCTGTGTAATGACACACGGTTAGCAATAAAAGTTTTCAAAACTAATGTTCTGGAATCCATTAAATAGAAACTTTAAAGGTGAAACTGTGTTAATTCCTCGAGTTCCCCTTATTGCTTATGACATGCCATTTCAGTTTAAGCGTTTGCAATTTCCAACAAAATTAGTTTTGCCATGTCTATAAGTAAAGCTCAAGGACAAAGGCTCAAAGTTGTTGGACTTAATCTTCAGAGACCTTGCTTTTCTCATGACCAGTTGAACATTGGTTGCTCACGCATGGGAAGTCCTGAAAAACTACATTTACACGCATTTACACACCTGTTAGAGGTCACACCCAAAATGTTGTTTATGTAAAGGTTGTTCAAAATTAATGCTACAGGTAAATTTACCAGTGTTCAGATATGCACTGCTCGAAATTATATATTAATTATTTCATTAACAGAATAGATTATTGATGCCATCTCTCTCTCTCTCTCTCTCTCTCTCTCTCTCTCTCTCTCTCTCTATATATATATATATATATATATATATATATATATATATGTGTGTGTGTGTGTGTGTGTGATTGATGTCATCTTTATATATATATATATATATATATATATATATATATATATTGTATATTAAATAGTTAAAACAAAAAGATTTAACAGTTTTCAGTTATGCGCTATAATAAAAAAAATAATAATTGCAATCCTTACGTCATAATTTGAAAGAAGAAGGACTAGAATATAAAAGATTAAACTAGAAAAGAGAATTAGGACTACTGGCGAGATCTTCATAAAATAAAACGCAGCTCCTGTTCCTAACCCACGAGGACTGCCGAAAAGAAGTCATTATTAATTAATTTTTTTTTTTACACAGTGTTCACCATTATCAAGGCTCGGAAGCCACTCAGGGATAAGAGTTGTTGCAAGTACATTACGTTAGTGTGGAGATTTGATTAAGTGTTTACTTAAGGGGGCGGTTCATTAGGAATTTGTTCACATTGGACTTGAACTCATCCAAGTTGTAGTCCGGTGGGAAGCAAGCAGACGGAACAGAATTCCACAGTCGTGCAGTTCTAAGAAAGAAGCTTTGTTCATGGAATCCGCGTTTTGATTTAGGCACAGATATAGAGTGGGGGAAATTTTTCACAGTGGATTCAGCTAGACGGGTGTTTTTCGTGAAAGATTGGCGAGGGGGGGGACCAGAGATTGGAGTTCAGACGAGCACTTGCCATGGAAATAACGATAAAACAAGGATAGGCTCGCAACGTCTCTTCTGTGGGAGAGAGGTTGCAGGGTAGAGAAAAGGGCATCCCCCACTAAGCCACGAAGTCTATTTTGTACTCTGTCAAGGCAGGATAGGCTGTTTTTAGCAGCTCCTGCACAGATATGGCATCAGTATTCCATCCTTGGACGTACTTGGCTTTTATATAGATAGAGAATTGCATCAGTAGTGAGATATCTTCTGGAGCGGTAGAAGGATCCCACCAGCTTTCCAGCGACATTGGCAACAGACTTGATATACGTTTTCCATTTCAGATCAGGAGTAAAGGTCAAACACAGAAGCTTGTCAAAACACGGGGCCTCACCCAGACGAGAGCCATCCATCACAATTGATGCCAGATGGGGATCAGAGCGTTGATAATGTAAGGATAGGAGTTTGGTTTTGGATGCATTAAAGGTAACCAGCCACATCTTCCCCCACTGAACCACGCGCTCGAGATCAGAGGAGAGAGAATCAGAGAGCACTTTGTCATTTACAGCCTTTTATGTGTTGCCGTAGATGGTCGTGTCATCAGCATAGATGTCAACGAATGATTTAAGTATGTGTCAAATGTATCAAATACAGCTTAGTACTTCGTGTGGGGTGTGCGTGTGTTCGTTCCTCATAGACTCGGAAACGGTTGGGCTGATTTTGTTTTAAATTTCACACGAATGATACTTGAAATGCCTGGGAGTTGTTTACATAGAACTTTCCACTTATCAAGACCCAGAGGCCAATCGAGGATAAGGGTTAATAAGTGTAGAATGGTCAATGGGACAATGTCGTAGTAGTGTTTTTACATAGTGCTTTGTACGGGATGCATCGGATAAGGACCGAAGATCGAAGAAATCCGATTTAAGCAGGAAGTCCGATTTGGACCAAAGTTAACATCTTTATACAACCTAACATCACAAGTGCATTTGAGATATTTTATCACGGCTCGAGCAGAGAGACCCACCATATAAAATCATCTGTAGGAGCTTTTATACAACAGGGGCGCGTTCGAAATTATGTTTCTTTTTCGAACACAATTAAACCATGATGCTTGACTTTTGTACGCTTAACATTAATTCAAGTGATTATGTAAATTAATTTCATAAAATCAAGAGTTGGTTCTTTGGTAAGACAGGGACGCGTTCGAAACGAAAGTTTCTGTTTAGCGCACAATTGGACCAGGATACTTGACTTTTTCGTTTTAATTTTAAAGTGAAGGTAATTATATACAGACACGTTTATAAACTCAACAGTAGATTCTCTAGAGTGCAACATAGACTACAATGTATTGTGGACTAAGTTACTACGGGGAGGCGTTTGATTAAAACTGGAAATTTCACTTATTCTGATAACAATAAAAGAATTTGAGGAGGGGGAGAATTTGTTGATCTGTAGAAGGGGACAGGATGGTCTGTTGTGTTGTAGACGATGCCACCCCCGTAGTTTGTTGTATAGATTGAATGGCAGAATGATTGAAAAGCAAAAGGTAATCATAATGAAACCATACCGGTACATATAAGCGAAAGAATGCAGATTAATTTACATAAATTTACATGAGAAATATTAAGGATACAGATAGAAAGAATAAGAGTTCGTTGAGAAACGAGTAACGTTACTTGCAATTGATGAGAGGCTGACGAGTTAGTCAGGAAAGCTGGTTGGTGGCTGATGCCACCGGAGCGCTCTCTGTTACATCTTGACTGCTTGAGGGTCCAGCGCGAAAGACAGAGAAAGGGGAAGTCACGTGGCTGTGTCGCTCTCCGGTTATCAGAGTTAAAGGGTGACAATCGAATTAGCTTAGGAGTTTCAATTCCCACAGATCTTTATTCAATCCCGCACAACGTCGAGTCTCCCTGCTAGTATGTTCTCATTCTAAAACAAAATGTAAATGTATTGAACTAAATAAATAGCTTTTCAAATGTGCCCAAAGCAAAGATCCTGCTATTAACAGAGAACTTATATACACATTAGAAAAATGCTACACGGATGAATCTACGTTTTAGCGATATTAATCAGCGCTTCGAAAAACTTGAACCCCTGAGGAGATAATTAGTCTAGTCGCAAGGTAGATTTATATCCGTCAGCCTCTTCTGGACAGCTGCTTCGTTGTTTGCAAATCATCAGTATGGCTAGACATAACTGTGCAGAGATGTTGCAGATAGATGATTAATCAGGAATAAGAAAATGATACATTTAATAAATACTCTGTATTATAGGACAAAAGCAGTTAAAACACGGTAGAGCAGATTTCTCATTTGAAACTTTAAAAAAATGTTTTTTTTTTTTTCAAGTCTGCCTTGTGTTGCCTACATGCAATGCATGCGGAGACAACAATGTTCGCTTATGGCTCTTTTTATCCTCTGAAATTTGTGAGCCAGATTGTGTCTTCTAAGAAATAGAGTCGCGGCAGCAGTTGGGATGCAGGTTAAGATGAAATATATAGAAGGTGATCTATTTAATTCACATTTTTATCCATTGTTATCGACATGTACGACTCTCTCTCTCTCCCTCTCTCTCCACACACACACATACGTTCATATTTCATATATATATATATGTATATATATATATGTATATATATATAGATCGAGAGAGAGAGAGAGAGAGAGAGAGAGAGAGAGAGAGAGAGAGAGAGAATGAAACAGGGGCATAGATATACTGTGTGTATTTAGGAAACATATCTTTTGTTTTAAACTTTGTTAAAAATAATAAGTTTGACAACGCACAACTTTCTCCGTACATGAGTAGAGATAGTAGCGCGAAACACGCGTTCATAGATTAATGTTTTGTTAGAAAAATAACAAATAAATAAATAATATTTGTTTATTTGCTTTGATCCGAAAAAAATATTGGTTATCGTCTAGGGAAAATATTTTTCTAGATTTCCAAGCTTGAAGACGCTAACAACCGTATTATCGTTTAGAAAACACAACGCAAAAAATACACACACACACACACACACACACACACACACACACACACACACACACACACACACACACACACACACACACACACACACACACACATATATATATGTATATATATATGTATATATATATATATTGTGTATTTAGGCAAACGTTAAAACTACAGAAAGCTTCTGCTTAATTATGCCTTCATTTTTAAAGATTTTTCCTAAAATCTATTTTGTAAAATCAAATATAGTAACATAAGTTCCATATATATCACAGATGTTTTCGATTCTTTGTCGAGTTATCATCGAGTTAAAACGCAAATGAACAAAAAATCTGGAGTGAAGAAGAAATTTTCAAAACATAACTATCAAACCCTAACAATGAAGTTAGATTCTGTATGGACGTTTTTATATTATTCCAAGAAAGACTGTAATGATTGTAAATTCTGTGATGCCAGAATTTTGGTCGTAGGACAAAATCGTATTACGTTAAGCAAGTTAAAATATAATTACTGGTTCCATAGAAAATATTATTAATTGTATATATATGTATCTTTATTTCTATTGCATTTTCATCTCAAACAAGGCACAGTACCAATTTGATGTAGGGGACTGCTATCTGGGACATGATTTGTAGAGGTACTCTCCTTGATGCTATCACGAAAACGTTTTTTGGGCATGTGCTGGGGTCTTTTTCCAAGAAAGAGCTCACCATAGAACAATTGTATTGGGAGACGATAGTCTTCAAACCGGATGAGATGACCCGCCCAACGCAACTGGTTCTTAATAACAATGGTAGCAATACTGGTTGTTTTGGCCTTTTTTAAGACATATGTATCAGAGACAAAGCTATACCACTTTAAACAAAGAATGTGTCTAAGGCAGTGCTGATGGAACCTCTCGAGCAATTCTATATGTGCCCGGTACAAGGTCCAAGTTTCAGATGCTTAGAGTAGGGATGGTACTACACATGCTGGATATACTGACATTTTAGTTGTCAGAGTCAGATCACCGTCAGACCAGACTCTATCTTGTAGCCTTCCAAAAGCATTAGATGCCTTGCTGATTCTCTGTCTTATTTCCGCATTAAGAGTGCCATCATTTGATAAGGCACTCCCAAGGTAGACAAAATTTTTTACGACTTCAAGGCGCTTTCCACAGACGAAGATATCAGGTTCCACATATAGATCATTGCGAGCAGGAGTGTACATGACTTTAGTTTTCTTAATGCTAACTGTCAGTCCGAAGCAGGTACAAGCATGTCACAATCTGAGAAATCCACCTGGTTGAAAGCAGATTTTAAGTAACTTCGTACGACTGGGTCCTTCAATTTGGAAACATCAATACGTTTAGGCACTTTGACACCATTGAAACGGCTTTTTTTGCGAACTGTAATTCTCAGTTTAGCTCTGACCATTAAATGATCAGTACCACAGTCAGCACCACGCATTACTCTAACTTTGCAAAAATTTCCAAAATCACCACGTCTACACAGTACGTAATCAAGCAAATGACCATTTTTAGATTGGGGATGGAACCAGGTCTCCTTGTGTTTCTGGTGGGAAAAAGTGTTGGTGATAACAAGATTTAGTTCACTGCAGAGATGGAGAAGCAGCATACCATTTGAATTGACTCTACCAATGCCATATGGCTCCAATGGAGACCAAGTCTCATTGTCTGATCCAACCTGTACATTGAAGTCACCAAGAACCACCAAACTCTCAGCGCTTGGAAAACCGGTGATAACAGATCTAAGCATATGATAAAAGGACGTAATATCGTCTTCAGGCGAAGTAAGAGTCGGCGCATAGACAGAAAGAACATTCATATAACGACCAGCAGCAAGGGCATTCTCAATGTCATTGCACGGTCATTTATGGCTACTAGCTATTCGATCTTGTCAATTAAGGAGTTCTTAACTGCAAAACCAACACCAGCCTCACGCCTCTCCTTTTCAGCTCTACCAGACCAGAAGATCGTGTAGCCCGACTCGCGCTCAACCAGTTGATCCTCACCTGCGAAACGTGTCTCAGAGAGTGCAGCAATGTCTATATTGTATCTTTGCAATTCCTTAGTCAAAATTGCAGTCTTCCGTTCTAGTCTTTTACCATTGTCAATAAGTGTTATCACATTCCAGCAACAGAGCTGGAGTGGGTGTCATTTAGCATAATATCTTCTGTTCCTGTTTATATGGACAGCCATCGCCAATAGGACTTCTTTCATATTTTTTTTTAACAAATGTCTGAGGAAGTATCTGTACAAAGATGTTATTCCAGAGATTTAGCTTTGTACGACAGCTAGTCTCTCTCTCGGTTCAAAATGTTGATATCCAGCAACAAGAAGGAGCAAGATAGCCAGCAACAAATCACACTGCAGACCAGTTTAATGCGGGTACTGGTCTTCCTCTTTGTTTTTTTAGGTCAGAGATTTGCTTCTTCTAGAGAGGCTTCCTTCACCATGGCTTTCTG
>NC_136510.1:33064279-33126779 GCF_053919585.1 Euprymna scolopes
CTGCAATGTATTAGGTTGGTGCAAAAACAATATCGTTTTCTTACATATGTTACTTTCATATATGACGAGGATTTCAGCCCGGCGTTGCCTGGGTGTTTGGAGGTGTATGTTGAGCAAAAATACAAAAAAAAAAAAAAAAAAAACAGCGGTCAAATTTTTTAACTTTGACCCCTATTATGACCCCTTAACAATTATTGTTTTCGGCTCAAATCAAGTTAATAAGTTAGTCATGCATGTCCAAGGAACCTATATCTAAAATTTCAAGTGTTTAGACCCAAAATTGCCGGAGGAGTTTGGTAGAGTTCTCAAAGGTCAAATCGTTGAACTTTGATGCGTTAACAGCCAAATTTCTGGCCAAAAATGGATTACAAAGATTTTTTCAAATCTCAGTACCTGTATATCAACTTTCGAGTCTGTAGACTCAAAATTGACGGAGTTATTGAGTAGGGAAATGTACAGACACACAGGCACACGGATACACACACAGACATGTTCACTTTTATGGATATATAGATTTCTGAATTAATTCATTGATATATATATATATATATATATATATATATATATATATATATATATATATATATATATATATAACTTTGTTATATATCATTTTAAAGCGTGTTTTTCGCTCTATCGAATCGTGTTATTCGTTACCATTGTCAATTTCTTTATTCATTTTTTGAAGGCTTTTGACAGCATAGGCAAAATTCAAATCCGCACGATTTTTTATTCCAGTTCAAACAAAGCCGAAAAGCTGCCGAGACAGCTCGTAATATCAGTGATCCGTTTGGCCCAAGAACAACGAACGTATGTGTCCAAGATTGGTCAATATCAAGAGATCAATACCCCTCCATAACAACGCTCGCCCGCATGTTGCTCAATAGACCCTGTAGAAGCTGAACGTATTGGGCTACAAGACTCTGGCGCGTCCGCCATATTCACCGGATCTCTCGCACACTGATTATCACTTTTGCGCCAACATAATATTTTTTTGACATGAGAAAGAAATGATCAACATTTTTAATGATTTTATTTTTTCTATGGTATTGTTATTTTAATCAAGATAGATATTTAACTTTTTTTTTCGTATATTCTATTTATTTAATAGATAGTATTCATATCCACAAACATGCATGTTTCATCTTTACTAAGACTCTTCAGTGTGATTTTTAGTTAATCTACTATATATTATTAATATACTATATTTTATTAGATTAGTGAAAAATAATGTCGTTTTCTCACATATGTTAGTTTTATATATGATTTCTGAATTAATTCATTGATATATATATATATATATATATATATATATATATATATATATATATATATATATATATATATATATATATATTAGGTTGTCCGGAAAATAATGGCCATTTCAGGAAGTCTGTTTTGAAATTGGATTTTATCATAAGATTTTTATTATATTTCTGGTAAACATCAACATGATTATTGATTTATATATGCTCTTTTATAATTTCTTACTTTTTTCTTTCAGAAAACGTTTTATGAGCGAATGAGCCCATAATTTGGAATATGAGAAAAGAAGACTTACGATTACTTTTCCTGCATGAGTTTAAGCTTGGTAACAATGCTTCTCAAACAACTGCAAATATCAATAGGACATGGGGAGAAGGCATCACAAGTGATAGAACAGTACGAAGGTGGTTTAAAAAATTTCGTAGTGGTGATGAGAGCCTTAAAGATGAAGAAGGTAGAGGACGGCCATCTAATCTTGAAAATGAAAATTTGAGATCTATTGTTGAGCAAAACCCACGGCAAAGTGTCAGGGAAATGTCTCGGGAACTAGGTGTCAGCAGTTCAACAGTGTCGGACCATCTGAAGCAATTTGGCAAGGTGAAAAAGCTCGACAAATCGGCCCCACATGAGCTGAATGAAAATCAACAATCTCGACGTTTTGAAGTGTGTTCGATGCTCTTTTTGCGAAACATTAATGATCCATTTCTTGACCGAATAGTCACCTGTGACGAAAAATGGATCCTTTATGATAATCGGAAACGATCAGGTCAATGGCTTGATTGTGATGAACCATCCAAACATTTTCCAAAGCCAGAAGATTATGCTGACTGTTTGGTAGTGTGCCATTGGTGTTATTCATTACATCTTTCTGAATGCTAATCAGAGCATCACGGCGGAGGTTTACTGCAATCAACTCGAAGAAATGCATCATCATTTACAAAAATTGAGACCTGCATTAGTGAATAGGCATGGTCCAATCCTGCTCCACGATAATGCGCGGCCTCATATTGCGAGAATGACACTGCAGAAACTCACAGACTTGGGATACGAAACTTTACCACATCCTCCTTATTCAACAGATCTTTCACCCACGGACTACCATTTTTTCAAGCATTTAGCCGCTTTTTTAAGCAACAAAACTTTCAGATCTAATGCAGAGGTTGAATCTTTTTTCAAAGACTTCTTAACATCTAAGCCAAAGAAGTTTTATCAACGAGGCATAAATGATCTAGTTGATAGATGGCAAAAATGCATGCCTGTTCAAGGATCATACTTTGACTAATTTCAATGTCTAGTGTCATTTATTTGATTAATAAATCCTTTTTCTCTAAAATTGGCCATTATTTTCCGGACAACCTAATATATAACCATGTTATATATCATTTGGAAGCACGTTTTTCGCTCTATCGAATCGTGTTAGTTGTTACTTTTCTCAATCTCATCATTCATTTTTGTTTGCAGGCTTTTAGACAGCATGGACAAAATTCATATCCGCACGATTTTCTTGTTCCAGTTCAAACTAGTACAAAAAGCTGCCGAGACAGGTGATATCAAGTTAAGTGCTCCACTTGCTCACAGTCGAACAAAAACAACGCGTTGACGATTCTATGTGTTAAAAGCAACAGTTTAAACCCAACAAAAATAAGATTTTACATCTATAGGTGACGATTGATGAAACATGAATCAACCTCGACACTCTGGATTCAACTTGGTAATAAGCTGAGTGAACAGTTTCAAATGAAAGACGCAAACATTTGCAGGCGAGATTTTTGCCTACGTATTTTTAGATGCATGAAGTAATACGTTGGTCAATTTTCTAGAGGAAGGAAGAGACATTATAATATAGCATTATTAGTGCGTTTGAATCATGAAATCGGATTCCCCTTCGGGAAAAAAACAACTGGACACAAGGAAGTACATCAAGACAATGTACGGTGTTACAAGTCGCTCGAACCAATAGCAGAACTTCATAAATTGAAGTTTTAATTGCTTCCGACCGCCAGATCTCGCCCTCGGTGATTAATGGCTGTTTGTATATATTTGTAGATTCATTTATTTTATAGGTAGAAACAAACAATTCAAAGACAGTAGTTCATAATTAGTCTATAAATGGGACCCTGACAGGTATAGCTATTCCTTCGGATTAGAAGATTTGGGGGTAATTGTAATTAACGGATCTTTATTCTTTATTTCGTTATTGTTTGAAAACTTTGTTCCACGCATTCTTTGAAGTGGCAAAACAACTTATTAATTACAATAGAAAAATGCGAACATGAAAAGTAATATGGTTAAGCTTAAACACTCAACATCAAGAATTGATTATATAATGTTATAAATTGAATTATTAAAAGATTCTTAATGCTGCAATATTTTAAGTCATAAATTTATTACATTTTTTTACTAGAATAGCTTGTCCTTTGCTTGTCCAATTTTAACAACTAGCCCTTTTCTTTATCATGTTTAAGCTTAACCATATTACTTTACATGCTAGCATTTTTCTATTGTAATCCAATAAATTCACTTGTTCTTTGTTTAATTTAAGTCTTATTTTTTTGCCCCTATAAACACATATGTAATAACAATGTACGGCACTCGTCTGCTTTTAAGAAAATTCCCCCAATTATCTCCCTTTCATTCTTTCATTCTCTTTGTTTCACTTGTTACTTCTCTTTTCGAATTAGTAGCAGCGGTAGTAACTGACACAAATTAAAACTGCCATTTAACCAACAAAAACACGGTAGTTAAATATATGTGAACGTGCCAACTATTGGCAATCATAGTGAACCTTTTCTACGTGTAGTGCATGGTTTTGCTTTGCTCTGGCGAAAGATAACTCGTATTTACCCTCCAAATTAGTCCATCTATAACCCTTTCTTGGTTGGATCATGGTTCTGTGTATAAATCAGAAATCCTTCTGTAAATTTCACGTCTGTAAACTGCACATCTGTAAATTTCTATTCTGTTATTTTCTCTTCTGTAAGTTTCTCTATTGTAAATTTCACTTCTGCAAATTTTTGTTTGATGAACAGTTAAGGATTAGTCACCACAATACCACATTTACTCTAAAAGTTTTCTCAAAAACTACTACACCGGTGTCGCTAAAATTTTACATGAAAGGTGCAGCTAAGTCTTATGATATACGTTCGAAATGCAATTAGCGATTAACAGGCGTCAATCGAATCCTCCGTTCAGTCTCAAAAGACAAAGGATACCTCAGTAGGGACAGCACTGTTTGAGTCGAGTGGCAAGGAGAAGTCCAAGACAACTGGAAGCAATGCCGAGATAAGCGGAAAGCACATACAGCACCTGAAAGTCCCAAATGGTCACCCATTTGATATTGACCATGAAAATAACGATAAAGCAGAAACAGGCTCGCAACGTCTCTTCTGTGGGAAAGAGGTTGCAGGGAAGAGAAAAAGACATCCCCTACTAGGCTACGAAGTCTATTTTGAACTCTGTCAATGTAAAGTAAAACTGCTTCTAGCAGTTCCTGCCCAAATATGGTAACAGAACTCTATCCTTGGACGTACTTGACTCTTATACATGTAGAGAATTGCATCAGCAGTGAAGTATCTACTGGAGCATTAGAATGATTGCATTATCTTTTCAGCAGCCTTAGTAACGGAATAAAGGTCAAACCTAGAAACTTGACAAAACATGAAGCCTACCTAAGAAAAGAGACATTCGTTTCATTCAATTAAAGGGGCTGGGTCGGTACTTAATTGACGATAGATTGGAGTACAAAATAATAAGCATCCTCATGGATGCAGTTGTTACTGAGAGGGCATTCACACTTTTTTGGCAGTTACAATTATTTTTTTAGGGGCTAAGGGTAAAGGAATTACCTGGGCTGTTTTAATTTTATTATTTTTTGATGAGATTATTGCTTATGCTATGTTAGGAATTGTTGCCTAAGAAATCTTAATAGAGTTTTTATTAAGTATAATGCTGTAAGTATGAGGGTTCGTAAATTATTTTCTACAATTTTGAAACTATTATTCAGGAATATTTATTTTGACATTTAAGGTCAAGGGGGGTTAAACTAGATATTCTTCTTTTTCCTCAATCGTTTTCATGGGCTAGAGTTATTTTGGTTAGAATGATGGCTAGTGTAATTATGGTGGGGAAGGGTTGCAAATACTATTATTACATTTAATATGATAGTTTCTTTCAGTCTGAGACATATTATGTGTAACTATTGAAAGTATTATTGGGGTTATTATGGTTATACTTAATCTTCTCGGTATATTCCGAGTCCTGTAGGGCATTATTGAAGTGGAGATAGATGATTTTATAGATTTAATGATTGAATGAGCGTGATTAAATAACTTATGAACACATAAAAGTGTGAGATCTGATTTATGGTATAGTATGGAATGGTATTATATGAACTGTACGATTCGAAGTTAAGGTTTAGGGAAATATCTATGTTCATGGTTAATGGTTGAATATTTATAGAAAGCCCAAAGTTATTAAAGACATTATGAAGTTTCTTGATAGTTATATTATATTCCATTGGTCTAGCCCATGTGACAAAAAGGGCATCGTCTCTATAGAGGCATAATTGGCTCCGATTAAAATGTATCTTAAGTTCTTCTAAAAGGTAAAGCGCTAACAAAGCTGTCACCCAATTAGAGTGATGGGCCATACGCATATCAAAATTGTTGGGTGTTGGCAATAGTATATAAATATTAATATTTTTATTCACTTTAAGGTTACAAAAGCTTTTGGCTTGTAAACTTTAATTAATACTTCTTAATTTAAATATATAAATATACACATCTATATACATCTATCTATCTATCTATCTATCTATCTATCTCTATATATATATATATAATCATACATACGATAGTAGCCTGTTTTCAATATCAAGTGTCATGTTCAAAATGATTGATAGAGTAAGAATAATTATTTCTTTTAATCTTAATTATTTTCTTCTTCATCCCATCTCCTCCCTTTTCCTTCTTCTCTCTTCTCTCTCTCTCTCTCTCTCTCTCTCTCTCTAACTCTTAACGAATACAGCTGTTTTTGGTCCATACACGTTCTTTTTGAATCCAAAACAACATTGTCTCCCCACAGAATCACAGGAAACTTTCACATGGTGTTTATATAATCTGAACACCCACACATACAAAAAACAACAAACAACAACAACAACAACAACACACAACAAACAACAACAACAACAACAACAACAAAAGTAAAGTTGTGATCAATACACCACTGATGTTTGCGTGTTTGTTATTCGGTGTAGGTGCATGCATTTACACCCCCTACTAATGCATTATCCAATAACCTACGCATGAAAAAACTCCCTTTTTATGAAACTCTATCTTAGGTAAATCCTCTTTGATGTAAAAAAGAAAATAAACAAACCCAAGAATTATTTTTGTGTGGAATGTTAAATAGAATAAAAGCCGACAAAATAAGACACACAGACAAACAAACACACATAAATATATATTCTCTATAAAGTTAGTATTTTTTTTCATTTTGTTTTATTATATTCCACCTGGGAATGGAGCATCCTACAGGATGCCACATATTCACCCGCTATTTCATACATTCTAATTTAAGTGCAATTGCTTGTCTCTATCTTGCACTTGGTTAACCGGATATATTTTCAAGGTAGTTTTTTATATTTATTTAATAATGCCAGTTGTTTCTATGATTACAAGAATAATGTAGATCTTCCTAATATTCCAATTTCTTTCTATGTCATACGTAAGGTCTTGGGATTTCGTTATCTTTTTCCTCTCAGTTCTGTTTAACAAACCATCATTGGATACACTGACTTTTACTTAGGTTGCTTCTTTCTACATTTTTAGCCAGTATAAAAAGACTTTCGTTAATTATAAAACTCTGGAAACCGTCCGTCCTTACTTGAATCTTGTCCAGCAAAAATATGGTAATATATATATATATATATATATATATATATATATATATATATATATATAGTCCTGGTCAAAATCATAAGACCACTTAAGTAAGCGCTACGCATATTATCGAATTATTAATCAAACAAATGGTTGAAACCATTGCCAAAAGGAAAAAAAATGAAATCTGCTTCATTCGAAACCCTAACCCTGATCTAATAATTATTTTTTAAAAAACAAACATTTTCACCTGGTCAAAATGATAAGACCACTGATAATTTATCTAACAAAAGGCAATTATAAATTACTAAAAAGTGTCTCAGTATTTAGTATAGCCTCAATTATTACGAATTACTTCAAAAATTCTCTTCGGCATGCTTGCGACTAAGTTTTTTTTATCAGTTGCGAAGAAATTTTATCCGATGTATTGAAAACTGAATCAGAAAGTTCCTTTATCGAATCATACTGGGTTCCATCCTTGAACACTTATTTTGCCATCCATCCCCAAAGATTTTCAATGGGATTGAGGTCCGGAGAACATGCTGGATGATCTCACAATTCTATATTATTTGAAGAAAAGTATTCTCATGCTTGTCTAGAAGTGTGTATCGCAGCGTTGTCTTGCTGGAAAATTCAATTTCTTCCACACAGACGTGGACCTTCAGTCCTGATAGAAGCATTTTCAAGCATTGAAATGTACTTCAATGATGTTTGCCGGCCTTTCACTACTTGCAACTTTAGGGTCCCAGCTGACGAGAAAGCACTCCAGATCATTCACTATGCCGAGTTGAAAAAGTCTCTTTGGGCAAATCTTTATCATGCCAATAGTGTTAAAATCCGTCTGGACCATCTAGATTAAACTTTTTTCTCATCGGAGAAAATTACATTTTCCCACTTCTCTTCATCCCAAATCTGGTATTTGGCGGCATATTTAAATCGGTTAGTTTTGTGCTGTTCAAGAAGACGTGGTTTCTGCAGTCGCTTTAAATGATTGAAACCGTTCATTTTCAGATGCCTTCTGATGGTTTTAGGACTACATTTTGCTGCTGTTTGGCTTTTCAATCGACTTGAGCTCATACTGGAGTTTTTTTAAAACTTCTTCTGATACGGCTATCCAGTGATTGGGTTATTGTTTTTTTGTGTAGACCTGGACTCTTTCTGCGCCCATATTGAACTGGATTTCTTTAAAAAATTGTGATGACCGTTTTACTACGATTCACTTCGTTTGCAATGGATCTATGGGAGAGTCCACCCCTATTAAGCTCAACGATCCTTCCTCTCTCAAACTCTGATAATGGTTTCCCTTTTGCCATTTATAATTTAGCAAGATCTTTTTTATTCACTAACAAGTTGCTTTTAGTAACATAGAAAGCTTTTCGTATTCATTTTTTCAAAATTAGCCGATTTTATTAAAGTGGTCTTATTATTTTGACCAGGTGAAAATGTTTGTTTTTTAAAAAAATAATTATTAGATCAGGGTTAAGGTTCGAATGAAGCAGATTTCATTTTTTTCCATCATATTTTCCCTTTTGGTAATGGTTTCAACCATTTGTTTGAGTAAAAATTCGATAATATGCGTAAACGCTTACTTTATTAAGTGGTCTTATGATTTTGACCAGGACTGTATATATACATATATAATTTGTAAACAACTTATATATATATATATATATATATATATATATATATATATATAATTTCACAGCCAAACAACGTCACAGCCCAAAAGAGCCATGACAGTCAACGAACCGGAAGTCCAAGACTGGAGTTTCGCCTTCATTTGGGTTCATCAATTAGACACATCCGAACTCAGGATTCGAAACCCGAGCCTCTTGCATGTGTTGCAAGCACTAAGCCAACTGAGCAAACGCCCTGCACACAAGAAATAAGATTTCGCTCTTTAATCAGGCTTTTTGGATTATCAGTTTTCGATAGTTATTAGTAGCATTCCGATGCAAAACCTATGGAAGAACACACCCAGAAATATCAAGTTCCATCATGTGAAATTAACAAAATAAAAAAGAGAACTCTCTCGCTCTCATACAGACAAAGTTCTTTTTATATAATAGTAGATAAGTATATATATATATATATATATATATATATATATATACATATATATATATGTGTGTGTGCGTGTATATAGATAAATAGATAGATAGATAAATAGAATGTATGTGCATTATATTCTACTTGAAAATCAAAATATTTCATATTTTGATGCATAGTGAAAAAAACAACAATTGAGCAAGATTCCATGAATTTCTATTAGTTCTTAAGACGCCTTAAACTTTAAATTTTATACGTTTTCTATAATAAAGATTCGGTTATAAATTTGGTGTTTATGCACTTATTGCACCGCGTTATATTTTAAATATTATTTTCAAGTTAAATTCAAGTTTTATAATATCTATTTTTTTAAATACAATTTTAGGTAAAAGTACAAAATAGGTACAAAAAACACTCCTCTCCCCATGTTAAGAATGGCTTTCCCAAAATAACGTTGTCATTTCAACACGGTACACTAAGTGTATAAGTACCATAAACTTTGATCTAAATAAAAATTAAGTTTAAGACATTACGTTTTGTGTCATTATGTTTTGATTTTATACTTAGTAAGAAGACATAGAAGTAGTGCAAGACTGTCTGTTCCATTAGCAGTTTCAGCGAGATTAATTGCTGCTCGCAGAGCGGTTAGGTGGTGTAACAATACAGTTCGTAAACCTATGTGGACTTTTTGAATAAAGAAGTGGTCATTGTAATTTATTGTTTACTAGCAGACCCTGTTTCCCGGCGTTGCCCAGGGCAATTAAAGAAGATGCTAATTAAAAATATTAAGTATTATTTTGTAATACCGTACTGGGGTAATTGCGCCAAGTCCGGAGTAATTGCGCTAACTAACTAAAAGTGCTCTTATGGCAACCACGCATATAGAGAGCACTTTTTTTAATTTGCGCAATTAACTCTATATTTGCCGCAATTACCACAAAGTACGGTATATATATATATATATATATATATATATATATATATATATATATATATATATATGTGTGTGTGTGTGTGTTTAAAATATAATTATCCACTGACACGTGTTTCGTCGTATACGACTCATCAGAGTGGGTGAATCTAGTGGCGGTACCAAATTGGTTTAATGGAAAATTATTCCCAACTCGCATTTAGGTAAACATGCACTTTCGTATAAATAATTGAATTCATTCAAAAACGTATCGCAGATACAAAATAAATAAAAAAATACGTGTGTGTACGCGTGTGTATTATTTTTTAATATATATATATATATATATATATATATATATATATATATATATACTAGCAGAACTGCCTGCTGTTGAAAACAGCCTACAGAAAATGGACTGTGATTGATGAAAGTATGATAGGTTATGAAAAGGAGGGTGTTTTAAACAGATAGGTTTTTATACTCAAAAATTTTACCCTAAGCAAAATATGATGAAAGTAAAGATAATTTTCACGAAAATATACTTTTTAATTTCAACTTTGTTTCCATTCGTAGCCAAGAGTGACCAACAAAATTATGTTTCCTTACAAAGAGAAAATGTTATATATATAATAATATAAATATACAAGAAATAAATGTTACCATAGTCAATAAAAGTTACTTTTATAGTAGAAAAGTTAATAGGTTTGTATGTTTAAGTAGTTTGTAAAAAAACAAATTTTTTTAATTCACGAACTGGTTAAAAAAATTCAAAATGGCAGCGACTTTGAAATGGAGAGCCCCGTTTTCAATTTGAAGGAGGGGCACCTGAGCATTCCGTGTTAACAATTTAAGGGAGTTCCGTCAACGTAAGGGATATTTATAAACATTTTTTAATGTTTTCCGTTATTTTTTGCTTGAGGAATATTCGATTATGGCATGTGTAGTTTATATAAAAATTCATTTAAGTAGTTATCGCAACAAATTTCATTTTAATTTCGGTTCGCTGAAATTAATTCAAGTAAAGAGCATTAAAAACTATTTCAAAACAACAAAAAACATAAACTGAACTTTTATTGACTATGGTAACATTTATTTTTTTCCATATTTATTTTTTCGGGTAGTCGTTTGTTAGCTTTTCTGCTAAACACTCTTACTAAATAATATCGACGAAATATCCAAAAACAAAGAAACAAAAACAGTTTTGAAAAATAATGAAGCTTTACTTACTTTAGTAAAATAATCCGAAACAGCAAAATAGGATGTTAAAAAAGTAATCACGTAATTTCTTTAGTTTTCTTAAGCAAAGAATCGATATAAATATGAATAAGAAGAAAATGGCGCCCTTTTCAATCAGAACAGCTTCGTTTCAGTTTTACAGTATGTAACGGTGTAGTATTGCGCCGTCGGATTCAGGGTTGTACTATTGTAATGTACAGAACACGCAGAAAGGTTTGTACTCAACTGAATCCCTTCTAGTACACTGACAAAAAAGCTTACACAGATATATAAATAAAAAAGGTTATATAAATGTTTTTAAAAAGACATATAATCACGTGAGCAGGATTTTTTCTTTCTTTTGAAACGATAACAAGTAACGTTCTTAATTTTTATTATTTATCTATTTATCTATTTTCGAAAGAGTGCCACGTGCATGTGGAGAAGGAAAAAAACATAGTTATTACAAAATTTGTATCGAAAATTGTCTAAAGTTCCGATTTTCTTTTTGGCTTCCACTTTAATAAGAACGTGAATACATGAGGTGAATTTATTCGACACAATATGATTCAACTAAAAAAATAAATAAATAAATAAAAGCTAACGTGAATTAAGATTAAAGTTAAGGTGTTGTTGTGGACCCTCGCCCCTTTTAAAAAACTTGTTAAACTTTGTGGCATATTTATATTCTATGTAGGTCAGGCGCGAACGAACACCCAATAATTTTATTATACGATATTTCAAACTGAAACATAATTATCAAATTATACTTACGCAAATAAATATGAAAAGTCTTTGTTAAAGTTTGTGCCATATTTCCATGGAGTACAGGCGCGAACGCAGACCCTACAATTTTGTTATACCATCCCTATTTAAGTTGAAACATGCTTATCAAAATATTCTTATGTACATCTATATAAAAAACCCTTGTGAACGATTTTTTGTTTGTTATTTTTTATTTCCATACTTTGGGGGTCAGGCGCGAACGCAGACCCCACAATTTTTATGAACCATCGTTCTACCAGATCAAACATACCCATTCCTGATCCTCGATACATCTATCATTGGATATAATCACTTTTTTAAAATAGTCAACCATATAGGAGCCTATTCGTGACCAGACAGACAGACAGACACGCACACACACAGCCACACGTTCAGCTTTATAATCTCTCTCTCTCTCTCTCTCTCTCTCTCTCTCTCTCTATATATATATATATATATATATATATATATATATATATATATTATTTAATTAAGGTCAGATAATAGATAAACATAGATTAATAAGACCAAAAAATTTAACCTTGATCGCCCTTCGGTGCCGGTGGCGCAGTGGATAGAGACGTTGAATCTCTATGGTTCCAGGTGAGCATTGTCTGAGGATGGCGGTTTTAATCCTACTCAATCCTACCAACTTGCCCACAACGTTCTCGATGTGTGAGCAAACTAAGTAGTCCAGCGGATTCAGATCGGAGGAGGAGGGGGTAGTTAGGGAAGGGTTCAAAGTCGTAGCATCCATTCTGAAGCCAAGCTTGGATCTTTTTGGACTTATTGGCCGGCGCCTAGTCCTGCTACCAAATCCAGGCTCTGCCAGCGGTCACCTAAATGCACCAGAGGATCAACACACTCTTCAGCACATGCAGGTACACTTTGGTTTTGACTTTCAAGTCGATTTCAAAGATGTAAGGTGCCATGATGTGTCCCTCATTTGAAACCACACCAAAGACCATAACCGTGGCCGAAAGCTTTGTAAAGCAAAGCACGTCTCTGTTATTCGTGATAATCCAGCGATGCATTTTAAGGGTACCGGTAATGATCCTGTTGTCATAACTACCATCGGTAGAGAGCATGAGTTATACAGCGGCGCATCTCCGATCGCGCTCGTTGAACATTGTGTCATTTTCAGACACGATAGAAGGCTACTATCGCTCTTGAGGTTTGTACACAACTGGCCAACTAGTAAATGGTCTACAACAACAACAACAACAACAACAACAACAAAAATCGGTTTCTATCAAACGGAAATGGAATCATATCGTCTTTTCTAGGGCGAACATTTTATCGTTCAACCCTGTTCTTCATAGTTTAACCGTTTTTCTTTGTATTCGAAACATGATTTTACACGTTCCTCACAAGTCTCATCACATTGTTACGGTAGCATCTCCGACAACTCGTGATTGTGTAAGAAAAATCTGGGAAATAATAAAACTAGTCCTAGAAATACCCAATGCTCTAAAGAAATTCAATAACACAAGCTTATAATAATAATAATAATAATAATAATAATAATAATAATAATAATAATAATAAAAACAAATTCGGAACCTGGATTTATTTTCCCACTTGCAAAAATCAATAGAGAAAATAAGATCCCCCGATGATCTCTGCTTACAACGAGATCGATATTTGGAATCATAACACACGACATAGAAATCGATAAGCCGAACGATAAAAATTAAAGGATAGGCTAATTATTGATGTTCTTGGACGGAGATGCTTTTATTAGTAAATAACAGTGGAAACACAAGCAGAAAAAGATGAGATCATATCAACATAGACTAGAACGTTTCTTGTGTATTCTAAAATGTGGTGCACTTGAAGTGGGGTACTGCGTGACCTTTACGTGTAGTAGGGAGGCGGAGCGAGTGTTTACGTTGATTTTTACTCTAGACTAGCGGGGGCGCGGGCAGGCAACCGGCTTGCCGGGTCGTAAAATACGCTTAAATATATTTTAATTCATGCAGATTCCATATGTATTATTACAGAGCCAATTCCCTAATGAATATTATATTGTACCTAATATATAGTACTGATTTCAAAAGTAATTTAATGTCTTGGGTGCCATCAGCTAGAATCGAAATCAAAACATATAGCGCTCCAGCCACGTTCCCTACTTTTTGAGCTACCGACAGGATGCAGTTAGGAGATTCGGCGTTCCTATCCCGTCTCGTTTAACCACCTGACGAAGCCCAGAGGAATAGTTGGCCGAAACGTCGTGAAACAACACTTAAAAAAGATTAGGATAATAATCCGCAATAAATAAATGGATAAATGACTCTAATTTGTCTATGTGCGCGTTTTCAGGAAGAAAAACTAAAATTTTATTTTATTTTTTATTTATTTTTTTTATTACATTTTCACCCCAAACAAGGCAAATTGCCACTTTGGTGTAGGGGGCTACTATCAGGGGCAACAACTACTGGGGTACTATGTACGGATTTGGGCAGCAAGGTGTCGGTTCACGTTACACTTGAACTTCTGCATGTCAGTACTGTTGGGGAAGCAGGGACCTGGAATGGAATTCCAGAGTCTTGCGGTTCTGGGGAAGAAACTATTGGAGTAAAAAGATCTTTTACATCTAGGGACCTCTACAGTGTGGGGGTGGGATCTAGTAGCCTGTCGGGTTTGTCGAGGGTGCTCGCGTCGTGGGGGCACAAGTGATTGCAGTTCGTCAGAGCATTCACCACTAAAATACTTGTAGAAAAGGCAGAGGGATGCAACATTTCGTCGATGGGACAGAGGCTGAAGCTTAGATGCCAGTTCAGGGCCTATCAGGTTTACGACTCTCTTTTGAACCTTGTCAAGGAGCGAGAGACTAGTAGCAGATGCACCAGCCCAGATGTGGCAGCAATACTCCATACATGGGAGAATGGTGGCCTTATAGAGGTACAGGATACTTTCGGGTGTTAGTAGTTTTCTAGCACGGTAGAGAGAGTCTACCTTTCTTGCGGCGGCCCTGGCAATGCCTTCAATGTAATTGTTCCAACTCATGTTTCCTGTGAACGTTAGGCCAAGGAGTTTGAAAGATGGACTCTCAGATAAAGAGTCGTTGGCCATTGCTATGGATGGTAGAGAGGGTTTCTTGTAATTATTGAATGAAACTAGTTTAGTCTTGGCAGCATTGAACGCGACCAACCACTTTTGTCCCCATTCCACTACAGATTGGAGGTCTTCCTCTAGTGTTTCTGCCATTTCTTTAGAAATGTGTTCATTTGTCTTCCTGTCGTGTCTGCCATAGAGTGTAGTGTCGTCAGCATATATACCCATCTCAGAGGCAATGTTGTCGGGGAGGTCATTTATGAATATCAGGAACAATAGAGGTCCAAGGATAGAACCCTGGGGCACTCCCGCATTTATATCATATTGTTTAGATGTGCGACCGTCGAGGACTACCTGGATTTTTCTCTTATCTAAGAAGGATTTAATTATGTTAAGTATTCTACCAGTGATACCGTATGATCTGATTTTACTGAGGAGACCCTCATGCCATACCCTGTCAAAAGCCTTAGATATATCTAGAGCTACCGCTCGTCAATGTATCTAAAATATTCTGCTTGGAGGTAATCTACATTTGAATAGACCAGATTCTAGGAATTCCAAGAAACGGCAGACTAATACTCCACTAAGAAGGTTACCAATAGGAAGACCGAAATTTTGCTTGTAAAAATTGTTATTGAATTGAAAATATGTCATGTCAGTTATAAGTCTAATAATTTTTATAAAAGTTTTTTTTTGGGGGGGGGGGAAATGGCAAGTTAATGTTTGATTTTTAGGTAGGTATGGAGTGAATTTTAACAATTTTAAATGGGGACATCAGTACATAATGATGTTATATGCACTGTTATGTGTTGCACTATTGATACCATATTATGGGGAGCATAGGGATATCCGGTTTGCGAGTTTGGGGGGGGGGGCATATAATGACGGAATATTGGGGTGGTATTCAATGTATGATGTCCAAGTTTCGCTGTTTTTTATAAGTTTTTTTTAAAAAAGGTTTGTTTAAAGTATCAATGCTTCTATTTACTCCATTTAAATCAATGTTGGTATACGTGTCTCTGTCTCCCACCAGTGTAGAAACTTTCTCCAGATATGTGTCTTTTTTCATTATTATTATTATACCACCACCTTTATCAGCTAGTGATATAATCATGTTCTTGTTATTCGCTAGGTGTTTCAAGGCATCTATGTATCTCTTTCGTAGTACAGTTTCATAGAGCTGAGTAGTTGCGATTGAAATAACACCCTGTATGAAAACTTTTTTTTTAAATCTGGGTTTTCATGTTTGTAATTATTAAAAATTGTGTTGGTCGTAATATTCAAATTCATGCCAGCTGCGAATTTTAGTCCAAAACTGAGGGCTTCAATTTCGATGTTTGAGAGTTCTTTAGTGGTAAGATTTTGTATTAGATCCGGACATCCCTTAGTTCTTAATTTGCTGTTTGAGATCAATTTTGTGAAGTTTATACTTCAGTTTGAAAATATGGCGGGTGTTTAATCGTTATACTAATTTGTTTATATTTGTAAAAGATGTGTGTATCGGTGTGTGCTTCTGTTGTAGGTCGATAGCTAGAAGAATATTCCTGCGGAATTTTAATCTTTATTTCAAATGATGTATTTCCCGAAAAGTTTTCATTATAATACCTTCACTTTATATATCATTTTAAGGAACGTTTATTGCTCTATCTGATCGTTTAAATTACAATCGTGTAAAAACGAGTATATCTTCTTTTAAGAACGTTGAATACAAGATGGCAAAAAATTTAAATTCGCACAATTTTCTTATTTCAATTCAAGCTAGGCCAGAAAAGCTACTAAAATAGCTCTCGATATCAAGGAAGCGTTTTGACAGGAACAACTACTGAACACGTAGTAGAATGGTGGTTTAAGAAATTTTGTAGCGGCGACGGGAGTTTTGCAACTGATGAGCGTAGTGGTCAGCCATCGGATGTTGATGAAAAGTGGGTTCTGTACGACAACCGGCGACACTTAGCTCAGTGGTTAGACGCCTATGAAACTCCATGACACTTCCCGAAGCCAGGGTTGCATCAACAGAAGGCTGTGCTTACTGTTTTGTGGTCTGCGACTGATCTCATCCATGAGTTTTTTGAATGCAGGTGAAACCATAAGGGTGATGAAGTACTGCCAACAAATAGATTATGTGTATCCGAAACTTCGACAAAAAACACTAATCATTACTCAAGAGAAACGGTCAACATTGTTTCATCCACGTTGCTAAACCGACCCTGCAGAGGTTCGACGAATTGGGCTACGAAACTCTGTTTCATCCGCCATACTATCCAAACCTCTCACCAATGGACTACCACTTTTCCACGTATCTCGATAACTTTCTCCGTGATAGATGCTTCAGAAATTGATATCAAAAACCATCGCCACCAGAGCGCAATACTTTTACGTGACTGGCGTAAATACACTTTCCTTGCGTTGAAAAATTGTGTTTATTAAATTCGATTAATAAATCTTTTTATTTGAGCCGAGATATTTTCATCTAAATTTAAAAGTAAAAACCGTAAGAACTGTCTTGTCAACTTGATATATATATATATATATATATATATATATATATATATATATATATATATATATATATATATATAACGAGAGAGAGAGAGAGAGAGATTAATGTATCTGCATAAAATGTTATAAAGAGATATATTTTATCTATCAATTTTTAGTATTTACTTCAACAGTGCTCAATGCACAAGTAGAACTGCATAGTGAGTCATTAAAAATGGCAATTAAGCCCCACAAACTCTTCAGTAGTTCATCCACCCATCCTCCTCAGGCTGGAATGCATCTTATCCTGATTAGTCCAGGAAAGGATGAAACACAAAAGGTGCAATGTATCATATATTTTTATAGCATACTACTACTACTACTACTACTACTACTACTACTACTACTACTACTACTACTACTACTACTAAACACACACACATATATGTACACATACATATTGTACTGCCTTTGATTATGTATCAATGTATTTTTACTCTGTCTTTCGAATTTTTTCTCGCTCTCTTTCTACTTCATTTTCCAAAATTTCTAAATAAGAATCTCAATAGAACAGAAATAATGATAAAAAAATAACAATGCGAACAATATATGAAAAGCCTCCTCCCCAATATCTAAACAAAAGAAGAGGGAAAGCAAAATAAAGCAGCGAAATAAATTGGGGAAAAATAAGAAACGAAATGAAAAAAAAAGGGAAAATCAAAACGGAAAAATAAAAAACAACAACAAAAAAAAAAAAAATCGGAAAAAAAGAACAAAAGAACAAAGAATCTGTCGGCGGTTTTCGTTTCGATGAAGACAAAATGAACTCATCAACATCCGGGCTCAGGGTTCTTTGACTCGTCAGAATATTATATATATATATATATATATATATATATATATATATATATATATATATATATATCTGTGTGTGTGTAAATATATATACACATATATACACATATATATATATACACACACACATACATACACATATATATGCACACACACACATATATATAAATATGTTTATAAAAATATATATATTCATATATATATGTGTGTATATATATATATATATATATACATACATACATACGTGTGTGAGTGTTTCTTTTTTATTCTTAACTCGCAAAGTTCAAGCACTTAACTATGGTAAGAAGAATGAAACACTCGATTTATGATAATGGCTCTTCTAATATGATTCTACCCATGAGGCAAGGAAAAGAATAAAAATATATAAAAAAATAAACAACGCCAGACGTTATATATATATATATATATATATATATATATATATATATATATATATATATATATATATATATATCGTCTTGAAGTCTCTCCATTTTTTTTCATTCTAAGCACAATTTATCTTTCTTTTCATAATAATATAATGAACTCACTCTTTTTTCCTTGTACACATTTGTAAATTATTTCGCAGAATTCTTCCTTTTGGATGACATCGCAATATCTTCCAGTAACGCGATTCTTTTGGATTTTTACTTCTGGATACCGGACTTTTACCAACTTTTCTTGGATTTTACCGTTATTGGATATTCTATTCTTCACTGGACCATCCATACACGTGAAATCATTTTTCCCCCATTCCCTCTGCTTCACTATTTATTAACCATTGCCAAGTTTTTTTTTTACACAAACGTCACCACTTATCAAGGCCGATAGGCCACTCAAGGATAAGGGTTAAAGAGTGTAGAGTAGTCAAAAGGACAATATAGTAATCGATAGTAATGGAAGTTTGGTAAATTTGTTAACTTAAGTGGAACGGCTCATTAGAAATTTGTTCACGTTGGACTTGAAGACAACCATATTATAGAAAGCTGGAAAGCAGGAAAACGGAAGACAATTCCACAGGCGTGCAGTTCTAAGAAAGAAGCTTTGATCATGGAATCTATGTTTAGGTTTAGGTACAGATAAAGAGTGGGGAAAATTATTGATAATGTTTTCAGCTAGTCTAGTGTTTCTTGTGAAAGTTTGGCGAGGGGGGACCATAGATTGAAGCTCAGTTGAACACTTTCCATGAAAATAACGATAAAGCAGAGACAAACTCGCAACATCTCTTCTGTGAGACAGAGGTATGGCTTACTTGCAGTTTCATTATATGATTTTCAAGGAAAATCCGATTCTGAATTTTGCTTATTTCTCCCCTCTGATGAGAAGGAAAATATTTTTTTCGAAACTCCGTGGATTAAGGATAATCCGATTAATTTGTGTTTCCTTTTTGAAAATTTAATGTGATTTTAACTCTTCTTACAGTGTTTTTTAACACGTTTTATTAATTCTTTGTTCTTATATATATATATATATATATATATATATATATATATATATATATATATATATATATATTAGCAATGAGACGATTCCAACATTTTTCCCGATTACAATACGATTACCGACTTTGTTCTAAATTCCGGATTCTGATACAATTACCAATTCCGATCTCGATTATTTTAGATTTTTAGATATAAACCTTTTTTGGGGGGGGACTATTGGTGGACAGAAAGGCGATTGGATTACTAAAAAACGCATGTAAAATGTGCATATATTTTCAGAAATGTGAAAAATTCACCCATGGATATTACGTTTAGGTAAATATTTATCATTTCATCATTAATGCGAATCGAAGTAAATTAAGTTTTAAAAAAAAAAAAAAAAAAAAAAAAAAAAAAAATAATAATAATAATAATAAAAAAAAATAAATAAAGCAAAAGAAAAAAAAAGCGGAGAAATAAAAACAATTAAAAGAACTGTTTACGGCATCAGAAAATATTAGTGATGGGATAATTCCAATATTTTCCCGGTTCCGATACAATTACTGATTCCGATTCTGTATAAATCTCTAATTATTTAATTATAAGGTTATTATTTCCCCCGATTTTCGTAAAAACACGTGTTCAATGTGCAGATAGTTTCGTAAACGTCAAAATAAACTTGTGAAGGATGATCTATCGATTTTAGCTTTACTGGTATTTTAAAATCAATAAATATTTATTATTTTATCATTATTACCAGCAATGGAAAATTTTACTTTAAACAAAATCAAATAAAAAAAAACAATTAAAAGAATCGTTTTGGCATCGGAAAATAGGCATCAATTTTTCCGATTTGGATACCGAGTCCGATACCCCAAATTTTCCAATTGTTTCGATTCCCGATTCTTTTTTTTTTAGAAGGTGATCACCACTTACCAAGGCCCGGAAGCCACTCAGGGATAAGGGTTATTGCATGTACAGTACGTTAGTGTAGGGATTTAATAAAAATGTCTACTTAAAGGGGCGGTTCATCAGGAATTTGTTTACGTTGGACTTGAAGACATCCAAGTTGTAGTCAGGTGGGAAGCAGGCAGACGGAATAGAGTTCCACAGGCGTGCAGTTCTAAGAAAGAAGCTTTGTTCATGGAATCCACGTTTTGATTTAGGCACAGATAAAGAGTGGGGAAAATTTTTGACAGTGGATTCAGCTAGATGGGTGTTTTTCGAAAAAGATTTGCGAAGGAAGACTAGAGATTGGAGCTCAGAAGAGCACCTGCCATGGAAATAACGATAAAAAAGATAGGCTCGCAACGTTTCTTCTGTGAGAGAGAGGTTGCAGGGAAGAGAAAATGGCATCCCCCACTAAGCCACGAATTCTATTTTGTACTCTGTTAAGGCAGGATAGGCTGTTTTTAACAGCTCCTGCCCAAATATGGCAGCAGTATTCCATCATTGGGCGAACTTAGCTTTTATAGAGATAGAGAATTGCATCAGTAGTGAGATATCTTCTGGAGCGATAGAAGGATCCCACCATCTTTCCAGCGACCTTGGCAACAGATTTGATGTACGTGTTCCATTTCAGATGAGGAGTAAAGGTCAAGCCCAGAAGCTTGTCAAAACATAAGGCTTCTCCTAGACGAGAGCCACCCATTTCATTGATGCCAGATGGGGATCAGAGCGTTGATGATGCAAATATAGGAGTTTGGTTTTAGATGCATTAAAGGTAACCAGCTACCTCTTCCCCCACTGAACCACGCGCTCGAGATCAGAGCGGAGAGAATCAGAGAGAGCTTTGTCATTTACAACCTTTGATGTGTTGCCGTAGATGGTCGTGTCATCAGCATAGATGTCAACTAATGATTTAAGATCAGGAAAAGAGTTGGGCCCAGGACGGACCCCTGAGGGACTCCAGCATTAATACTGCAGGCTTCTGATTTTTTGTCCATTTACCACTACTCTTATGAGCCTATCAAAGAGAAATGATTTAATGATAAAGAAAACATTTCCAGTTATACCGTAGCTGGAAATCTTGTGAAGTAGGCTTTATACCATACCTTGTCGAAGGCCTTTGATATGTGGAGCAATTGCCCTAGAAAGGAAGCCTTTGTCAAGCGATTCACTAATCCTATGAGATATAACCGTTAGCATATCTGCGGTAGACCTTGCAGAAAGGAAACCATATTGCATGTTACTAAGAAGTTTATTTTTGCTGAGGTGGTTGACTATTTCTCTATTTAATATGGATTCCAGCAACTTACTCATGAGACACAGGAGACTTATTGGTCTGTACTGAGAGAGAGATGACTTATCACCTGAATTCTTAAATACAGGGCATACTGATGAGGTTTTCTAGGGTGTTGGAAAGCACTTCTCCTTAAGGCATCGCTTAAACAGTTTCGTAAGTATGGTAGCAAGTTCAGGTTGAAGCTTTTTTAAAACGATAATTGGAATGCTGTCAGGGCCAGTTGCTTTACTGGAATCAAGGTTCTTGATTAGCTTGGCGACATCACGCATAGATATTTGTATGTTGCAGAGCATGTTGTCTGTTATAGGAGGAAATACGGGGAGTTAATGGCCTTCGTCGCATAGGGTAGAATTAGCTGCAAAGTTCTTGCCAAATAGTTTGGCCTTGTCTAATGCTGACGAGATGACCTCAGGTCCATTGATAATGGTTGGGATAGAACGCACACTTCTGTTCAGGATCCTATTTGTTATTTGCCATAAACTGGTGGGAACCAAGCCGCTGATCAGTTACTTTGGATTTAACAGACTGACCATATAGCTCTCTTGCATTTTTATTACTCCTTTACAGTGGTTGCTGGCGTTCCTGAAAGCAGCTTTAGTCTCAGCACATCTATTACGTTGGTAGCTATGGAAAAAGTGATTTCTGTGCGCGATGGCAGCAGCACATTCTGGGGAGAACCATGGCTGGCTGTTGGGTTTTTGTTGGAATTTTTAGATGGTATGAATTGGTCTATGCCCACAATTAGCCATTCGGTCAGATCTGATACTATGGACGACACATCCTTTTTAAACATGGAATGCAGAGGTAAATCAGATATGAATGTACGGAAGCTATCCCAGTCAGCCATGGAGTATCGGTATACAGTACGGTGGAGGGGTACGTTTGGGGACTTATTACATTTCATTTTTATCTTAACTGATACGACGGAGTGGTCCATCAACCAAATGGCAATACAGCAGTTTCAGTACTTTGCACCTGCTGATAGAACAGCCTCCTTAGTGGTTAATCTAAGGTCCGGGTCCCTGACTATCAGGCGGATAACGTCAGCCCAGACGAAACGTTTACCTCCAGCACTCTTACTAGTGACATGGCCACAAGGATAGACATAGAGACAGAAAAATTTCTGACATCTCAGACTACTGTTCACGTAGTACTACCGACATGGGAAGCAGCTTTTTTCACTCTTTGTCAGAAAAATCACTTATTGTAATGAGGACTGAGAGACAAAAAAGGAGAAGCGAGAGTTACTGGAGCTGCCGATAACACATCCACTGCATTATCTACTCTCCATTAAAAAAAGGGCATAGGTACGAGGGACTTATTAATATCTACTTAGTATAAATCCGATGCTAAATTATGAATTCAGGACGCTGTTTGAAGATAATCTCCCTCCCATATTCATATGGGGATGTTTTGCCGTTATCTATCTCGAGTTTGAATCATTTGAGCTTCACCTCATAATTAAAATCCAATAATGAACTTTTATGAGTATGTGAAGTCAGCTTAATTTGTTGTAATTTACATTCGAGTTTAGATAATAGATTAAGGTTTATTTTGCAGGGTTCTCGTTTTCATGGGTGACTTTTTTTTCGTTTTACATGTAAAAAGACAGTATTGGTTAATGTCATATTTGGCAAAAAAAGAATTCAGAACAATAAAAAATACCAAAAAAAAACATGACAAGCTAGTTAAGATTAAGTTACTGGTTTTTAAGTCAAAGCTGAAATAAGGAAACAATTATCGGTAATTAGCACGAAATAGGTTTCAAAAGTTAGTTAGAAATATTTTTAAACCTTAGCTTAAGAGCTTGGAAAATACGACCTGCCCATCTTTAAGTCATATCGGAAATAGGAGACTAGCAGAATTCTAGGTACATAACGATATGGTGGACGTTGTGTGTGTGTGTGTGTGTGTGTGTGTGTTCGGGAGGGGAGGGGGTAGTGTTTTTATTTTATTTATTTATTTTTATATTTCCGATTCCGATTGCGATTAATCGTCCCAACACTAGAAAATATGCATAATGTTTACCGATTTTGATACCCATTCTGATACCCCAAAATGTTCTGATTTTTTTCGATTTCCGATTCCGACTAATCTTCCTCCTTCACACATGTATTTTAAATATACTTTACCGGAACTGTTCTATATGAAAAATCGATTAATGTTACGACTGAACAACAAACAATGTGAACCGTTTTATCAGGGTAAACAGAAAGTTCACGTAGTTTTAAACTTTAATTAAGATGAACATGTTTCGGCTCAAACAAAAACTGATTGATCGAAAAAATAAGCACCACGAAAATCAAAACACTTTTGCCAACGCTAGACAAATGGATTTATGCGAGAAACGTAAATGTCTTCCGTTCTGGTGACGATGAAGTCGCTGAAGGCATTTATGATATCGCTTAGGTTTTTAAAGCATTTCTCGCGCGGAATATGGTCGGAAACATGAGTTGGAACAATTACATTGAAGGCATTGCCAGGGCCGCTGCAAGAAAGGTGGGCTCTCTCTACCGTGCTAGAAAACTACTAACACCCGAAAGTATCCTGTACCTCTATAAGGCCACCATTCGCCCATGTATGGAGTATTGCTGTCACATCTGGGCTGGTGCATCTGCTACTAGTCTCTCGCTCCTTGACAAGGTTCAAAAGAGAGTCGCAAACCTGATAGGCCCTGAACTGGCATCTAAGCTTCAGCCTCTGTCCCATCGACGAAATGCTGCATCCCTCTGCCTTTTCTACAAATATTTTAGTGGTGAATGCTCTGACGAACTTCAGACACTTGTGCCCCCACGACGTGAGCACCCTCGACAAACCCGACAGGCTGCTAAATCCCACCACCACACTGTAGAGATCCCTAGATGTAAAAGATCTTTTTACTCCAATAGTTTCTTCCCCAGAACCGCTAGACTCTGGAATTCCATTCCGGGTCCCTGCTTCCCCAACAGTACTGACGTGCAGAAGTTCAAGTGTAACGTGAACCGACATCTTGCTGCCCAAATCCCTACATAGTACCCCAGTAGTTGTTGCCCCTGATAGTAGCCTCTACACCAAAGTGGCAATTTGCCTTGTTTGGGGTGAAAATGTAATAAAAAAAAAGATGCTTAAAAGGTGGTAGTCAGTAAGTGAGAAGTTTGGAGAGTATGGCGGATGATAAAAAGTTTCGTAGCCCAATTCGTTCAACTTCTGTAGGGTCGCTTTAGCAACATGCGCTCGGGCAATGTCGTAGAGGAGAATTGGGCCGTTTTTGTTGACTAGTGCTAGGTGTTGTTGTCGAAGATTTTGATGCGTTTCATCTACCTGTTGACAATACGTCTCCGCCGTAATGATTTCGCCTGCATTCAAACATCTGTAATGGATAAGACAAGTCGCAGACCACCGAACAGTCAGCATGACCTTCTTTCGGTAAAACTTTGGTTTAGGGAAATACCGTGGAGCATCGTCGGCATCTAACCACCGAGCTAGGCATCGTCGCTTGTAGTAAAGAACCCCACTTTTTATAGCAAGTAACAAACCGTTCAAGAAACGGATCGTTCTTATTGCGTAAAATGCGTGGAAGGTAACACTTCATAACGGCGTTGTTTTCGGTTGACCTTCAATTCGTGAGGCATCCGTTTATCAAGTTTTTTTTTCCAATCGATCTAAAGTAGTTGGAGATCGTCGTATACTGTTTCAGCAGCTTGTCGACCTAGCATAAATTGAAATGAGGAAATTCTGCGGATTTGCTTTTTTCCATCTATTCAAGATTCCGAAAAGAAAACATAATTGTTTTAAAAGATTGTAATTCAAACGATTATTGCTGAGCGAAAAACACTCTTTAATATGTTATTTAAAATACAGGTATTATAACGAAAACTTATATGAAAATGCATTGTTTCAAACCAAAATTAAAAATTCCGCAAGGACTTACTTCTCAGCCTAATAATTTTAACTGCCGATTTTCAAATAATTCGAAAAGTGATGTGCTGGTTTTCTGATGAGATACGTGAACAAAAGATCCTGATAATTCCTTGTTTATTCTAGGTTGTTTGTTTGTAGGCAAAACAATTTTAAAGTTACATTCCATTATATCAAGTTCGGCAAAAAAAAAAAAAAATGAATAAAGAATTGATCATTATAATTTAACATCAATTATATATATATATATATATATATATATACATGCATACATACACATATATATACATATATATATATATATTAAATTTATTTATACAAACATTAATGGCTACATATGTGCATACATGTTTCTGTAATCACCCGCGTTCAGGGATTACGTCTTCAGGCCAAGAATTATTGTCGAAAACGCGGGTGATTACAGAAACATGTATGCACATATGTAGCCATTAATGTTTGTTTAAATAAATTTAATATACCTGCTCTGTTCACTCATTGAGCACTCTTTGGTAGACACATGTTGTTTCATTGGATGTACTTCTAGGAAACTAAACTCTACTGGCTATATATATATATATATATATGATGATTGCAACGTCTTGTCAGACGAGTGCCACTCCCTCAGACATTTAAAATCCATGAGCCCAAATGCCCGAGGGAGTATCTATACAAAGATGATGTTACAGAGTCTTAGCTTTGTACGACAGCGAAGTCTCTCTCTCGGTTCAAAATGTTGAGATCCAGCAATAAGCAAGAGCAAAATAGCCAGCAACAAATTAAACTGCAGACCAGCTTAATGCGGGTACTGGTCTCCCGCTTTATGTTTTTTTAAATCAGATTTGCTTCTCCTAGAAAGGTTGCCTTCACCACGGCTTACGGGAGCCCTCTCCACCCCAATACAGATATACACACACACAAATATGCACGGTGCTAGTTGGCCGTTGACCAAGAAAAAGAGTTCATTATATATATATATATATATATATATATATATATATATATATATATACATACATGCATACACACACACACACACACACACACACACATATATATATATATATATATATATATATATATATATATATAAAACCCTCCGCATCGCTTTATCGCAGGTCAATATATTTTTAGTTTTGAAATTACTAAGAAACGCAGAGAAGTGAAATTTGGTATAACACTGGGAGAGCATAACAAGGTGCCTTATTTCCCTGATTTTTGTGGAATTTGAACAAATATTTTGCAAGTTAGGCTAATTTTTCTATTTTCTAGTAATTTTAAGTGTATATCATTTCATTGAAAATGTCTCAAAATATATATTTTCGGTAATAAAACAATATTTTAACTCCATATTTCTATCTATATGAAATTAAGAACGTATCTAGTAACAATAATAACAAAAAACAAGAAAGAATTTCACATTATTTTGTTTAAGGAAATATTTATTTATCAACATAACTCCCATGCTTCAAAATCACTTTGAATAGCATCTTGTCAACTGATGATGTCAATCGACGGATTTGAGATGATGTGGTGCTATAGGTTAATTCCAAAATCTTCATCCAAAGTTCATCTTTCGACGAAAATTGATCATTTTCTTTATAAAATTTCATCTTTATTATTGAACAGAGCCGCTCAATTGGGTTTATATCTGGAGAACAAGTTGGCCATGTAATCAAATTTTCCCCATTAATGCTTAATGACTTAAGCTAGGGTGTTGTAGCCTTGACTGAATGGGATGGCGCATTGTCGTGCTCAGAAATTAATTTGCGGTGACGGGCCAATGGACGATCATCAAGCCAGGGTAACAAATGCTCATTTAAAAGTAAAATATAAGACTAGCTTGTCAGTTTGATATCTTCTGGCGCTCGAAATGGTCCAATTAGTTAATCACAGATTATTTCAGCCCAAAACATGACACCCCCACTTCCCTGTTGACGACAGAATCAATGAGGAATAGGGAATCCAAGAAGACTTTAAACTTTGGCCCACCAATCTGGTCCATCAAGGGTTGCTCTGGCCTCATCGGCGAAAAGAACATTTTCAAAGCTGGTTTTCGTGTATATCTGAGCTCAAGCCAGTTTTTCCTTATGTTTTTGTTTTAAAACCGGTCTTGCTATGGACTTAATTTCGTTTCAGACATTGCAGCGTGTATATCTGGGCAAGGAAGGGATTCCAACCTTGTCAAATATAGCAGCACCGTTGCTGTCCGGCTGCTTGGTAAGTTGATGGCGAATTTTTCTTACATCACGTTCAGAAAATGACTTTCTTGTGTTTTTATCTTTTCTTGAGTTAATGTTTGGATTTATAAAGACAATGTTCTTCCATCTCTTCCAAGCTCTCTGGCTAGATCTACCAGAGATAAACCGTCTGCAATGCCTGCAATAGAACGTTCCTTTTCACTAGCTGTCAATCGATCCCTTCTAGGCATGTTGGGAGACCTGAAATAAAGTGGTACACACTTAAAATTATCAGAAAATAGAAAAATTAGCATAAATTGCAAAAAATTTCTTCAAATTCCACAAAAAATCGGGACATAAGGCTCTTTGTTATGTTCTTCTAGTGAACCAAATTTCACTTCTCTGTGTTCCATAGCAATTTTAAAATAAAAGAAATATTGACCTGCAATAAAGCGATATATAGGCTTTATATATGTATATATATATATATACACACATGTATATATAGGCTTTATATATGTATATATATATATACACACATACATATATGCGATATATAGGCTTTATATATGTATATATATAGACACACACACACACGCGATTTAATACTGGTTAACGAATGTTTCACACTGCTATATTTAATTGGCATCGAAATCGGTGAAATCGTCTATTTTTTCAAGTCGATTTGTGGACTCATCACGGTTCAGTAATAAAAGAATTTATGTTTGTCATTTCTAAAATAAGAAGCAATTATTGTAGATGTTAACAGTTCCATTATTTAAAAAAAATGGTTCAGGAAGTTTAAGGAAAAATCCCGTATATTCCGTGTTAATAAATTCGATATAATTCTAAGTAAAATAATTCCTCGAACTAACGATATTATCATTGAATAAAGCATTTTTTTATTCAATTTTTCCACATTTAAAAAGAATATAATTGCAAAAAATATTTAATGTGATTTAAGTGATCACAATTTTCACAAAAATGTCAAATGCAATTATAAGATTATAATATTTTTATTGGGAGCGTGATCGTGTAAACCGTCAAAGATTTTTTTTCTAATGTTGAAAAAAAAAAAAAGTCCGAAAAAAATTGAGATCCAGGATCCTTCAAAAAAATTAATTAAAAAAAAGTGTTTTATTTTTTAATAACGATTTATTTAGACAATAATAATGGGGAAAATTCTAAATAAAAAAAAGAAATAAGACAGGCGTTCTACTCGCCGTATTCTATTTGATTATTTATAAATAATCGTTTTTGTTTATTTTTTTTTTCGATGAATAAATTGTCAGTGATTTTAATTAAATTTTTACACTGGGCCTTTACTTTTATTTAAAAAAATTATCTAATTTATATTTACAACACGTTAAAAATAAATCCAGTCATCATGTCAAAATTCTAATTTTTATTAAACAGTCATTTCAATATACATTATTTAATTGGAATTCATTATTGAGATGAGTATTATTTATTCATTTATTTATTACGAACTGTTATTCTTATCTTTTTAGTTGTTGTTTCACTATTCCTCTGACCTTCGTCAGGTGGTAACCGCGACGGAATTAGAACTCCGAATCTCCTAACTGCATTCTCAGCAATGACTGCCTTCCATAGTTGTTGTCGTCTCACCGCGTTTTTTGTCTGGCACAGTGGATTAGAAACGTTGAATCTCTACGGTTCCAGGTGAGAATTGTCTGAAGATAGCGGTTTCAATCCTACCCAAAGCCGGCCAGCCAAAAAACGCGGTGGGACGACAACAACTATCGAAGGCAGTCATTGCTGAGAATGCAGTTAGGAGATTCGGAATTCCTATCTCCTCGTGGTTACCACTTGACGAAGGCCAGAGGAATAGTTGGCCGAAACGTCGTAAAACAACAACTAAGAAAGATGAGGATAAAAGCCCGCAATAAATAGATTATTTAACATTTTACTTTTTTTACAACGAAATACGATTATTTAAATTAATGAATATTTTTATAAGTTTCAAAAATACAGAAATTAAGGTAAAATAATGTTTCAATTCCTCTATAAATTTAAAAATAGAATTGACTTCCGCGACATTTTGTCTGTTGTTTTGATTATGCAAAGCTGGATGTGTTACTATACTCTCGCGTTTGGAGGTCATTAAAGCTTTTTTTTTTAAAAGAAAAAAAAGTGTTGTTTTTTTTTAGTTGAATGCAACATCTTAAAACTTTATTTGACTCATTAGCTCTGAAATAGTCCCAGAAAACAAATAATAAACTTTCAAGGGATTTTTTTTTACAATGAATTTCATTATTCGTATTATTTGGATTCATCGGACTACTGTTCTAATCTTGAGTGCGATTTCACAACGTTTCGATCGATGTAACTGCCGACTTTTTTCATGTGTATCTTGTCGAACTTGGGAATGCTTCTGTCGAACTCGGTAATTTGGACGGAACTTCGACCGGAATCCTTTATTTATTTCACGGGGGTAGTGTGCTCTTGTTCTGTCAGCCATGACTGGATAGAGTCATTCGCAATTGTATTTTTCGGTCGCCCCCACTGAGGACTGAACCATCAATCTTCAGGAGAATATCACTTTTTACAATTTATTTTCTTAGTACTCTAACCACTGCGCCATAGGTCCTTGCAGACTGCGGAGAAAAAAATTGGAAACGAATTTAATTACCTTTTAAATTTAGCCAAACTTTCCAGTTTCTGACGCCGGTATAATCATTTTTTTTTCACGTATAAAAATATTTTTGTTCCTTAGAAAAGAAACCGGAAACCTATCAAAAAAATTATAATAAGCCAGCTTTCAAAAGCATGGGACCTATTAGTTTCCACTATTAAATTGCACGTACCTAGTTGTAGGTGAATAATATAAGGCGTAATAACCATTAGCGACGATGCCAAGTCAGCATGGAACTTTTCTATAAAGGGACAGCTAGATATAAACACCGTCCGGCCTCTAACGATGTCTACTGTAGTTTTCCGTTTTCTTTTTATTAGGTCAGACTTTCTTTAGCATGCTGACGAGCTAAAGTGGACATATGGAGAGTTTTATAAATAGTATCAATGAAACCATGGTTTATCCAAAAGAAGCAGTTTTTTTACAATAAATAATTTGCATTGTAACAACTTATACGATCACACAGTTTATTGATTTCTTTTCAACATACCTTGTTATATATATATATATATATATATATATATATATATATATATATATATAATTACTTCATTTACTCACATAAAATTAATATACGAAAGTATAGATTTATGCGTAAACTTTAAGTATTTACTTCAACAGTGCTCAATACGGAGGTAGAGCTAGTTAAGCCTGACGAATCCTAGAGTGGATGAAACGCCGAATATTCGGTGTAGCTTAATCGCCATATATATTTTATAAGCATGACGAATCCTAGAGTGGATGAAACGCCGAATATTCAGTGTAGCTTAATCGCCATATATATTTTATAAGCCTGACGAATCCTAGAGTGGATGAAAAGCCGAATATTCAGTGTAGCTTAATCGCCATATATATTTTATAAATTACTATATATATATATATATATATATATATATATATATATATATATATATATATATATATATATATACACGCACACACACACATATATATATATATATATATATATATATAGATAGATAGATAGATAGATAGATAGATTGGGGTGGAGAGGGCTCCCGTAAGCCGTGGTGAAGGCAATCTTTCTAGGAGAAGCAAATCTCTGATTAAAAAAAACATAAAGCGGGAGACCAGTACCCGCATTAAGCTGGTCTGCAGTTTAACTTGTTGCTGGCTATCTTGCTCTTGCTTGTTGCTGGATCTCAACCTTTTGAACTGAGAGAGACATTTAGCTGTCGTACAAAGCTAAGACTCTTAAACATCATATGTGTATAGATACTCCCTCAGGTATTTGTCTATTAAAATGGTTCTGTGGCGATGGAAGTCATTTTTGGGCTCATGGACTTTAAGTGTCTGAGGGAGTGGCACTCGTCTGACAAGAGGATGCAATCATCATATAGATAGATAGATTAGAAATAGGGAAAGTGTAGGGCATATACAAAAGAAGAAGAAGAAAAAATACAAAAGCAAATCTCAATACGAGATTCAAATTCTAAAAGCTGAATCGCTGACATTTTTAGCAGTTAGGGTTAGGATTAGGGTTAGGGCTGGGTTTAGGAAAAGGCAAAACATAAAAGATTAGTGAAAAGAAAAATAACCCCTTCTCTTTACGATTTTTGATTGCAAAATTGAAAGTAGACATTTCCTTTTATTATTTTTTTATTGACTTCTAATTTTTTTTCCCGTTATTTTCATTTTATTTTTTTATTTTTTTGCATGGAAATTCACTTATCGAGAAAATGGTTCAGTTTTGACGTAACATTCGAAAGAAAAAAAATGGCTGCGTCTAAAATGATTGAGTGGAACACTTATTGGAGCCGTTATAAACGAAAGGGTTACATATATTATGACGAATCAATATCTTTTTTTTGTTTCAATGCCTATAGTAGGTGCATTTTCCACCCCAGGATGGGTTCATAATAGTAAGATACATTTGGAATCTTTGATAAGAGAGTGAGTGTGTGTGTGTGTGTGTGCGTGTGTGTGTGTGTGTGTGTGTGTGTGTGTGAGAGAGAGAGAGAGAGAGAAATAACAAAAGAGAAAAAGATAGAGTATTCTCTTATACCTAATGTAGCGTGCTCCACGGGTAGATATCCGGCTTCTACTGAAATAGGAAATTTATGGAGAATATCAAATCCCCCGCTTGGAGATTAATATATAATGATGTTATATTTAAGCTGTGTATAGTTTTGTTTTGTACATTAATGTTTTTTTTAATTTTATTTTGTTGATTAAATCTTCAGACTTTTTTTATGTGGGAAGTGTTAATAATGCCCAATAGTGAGGTTAGTATGTTAAAGATAGCTCGTGCAATTTTTTGTGCGGCGTTGGATATTATGGGGTGCATGCCGATGTCTGATTTGTGGGTTTCCAGGGGAGAGTTACTTGGTTGAAAAACGTCTTGGGAACGCAACTAGCTCCCCGGGGGAATAACCGATATCAAACTATAAGCACATGGAAACAGCAACAGAACGGATCGATATGCCGTCGGCTATAACTGGGTGGCATGGGTCGCTTCTTTTCTTCATTGCGTCGTTACAGGCATTTTTCCATCGTCGGCATTAATAGCATGCTGGAATTAAACGCTTATATAAAAATAGCGAACAAATGCATTTTTATAATAATTTATTTACGCTTTAACAATGAGGAGCACATTTTTATAAAGACCAGTTGAAACCTAGACGCATGCTATATCGCGTCCGTTTGGCCCCAGAATGCGAGTTTCAATTACTTTTAAAACAATAGAATTATATTTAATTTTCTCTTTCTTCATTGAAAGAGAGAGAAGGAGAAGGAAAGAGACAAATAGAGAGAGAGAGAGAGAGAAAGAGAGAGAGATAGAGAGAGAGAGAGAGAAAGAGCGAGCGAGAGAGATATGTTTCATCGCCCATATTTGTTTTTAATATTAAAATGTCAACATAGCTTAAATTTCATTGTGCACTGGATTCAAAAACATCTGCCGATCTTCATGTGCCGACGGTTTTAACCTAAAAAAAACAAAACAAAAACAACAACAACAACCTGTCCTCACTGAAATGTGTGTTCTCCTCCACACAGTTGCAGACCAAGTTAGGCACAAGGTTAATTAATGTAGAAGTCCTCAGCTACCTCAAAAGGGGCTTCTTTCCATTGTTCCACATTTTGTTATGATAAGGCGCAGTGATATATATATATATATATATATATATATATATATATATATATATATATATATAGTAAGTTATAAAATATATATGGCGATTAAGCTACACAGAATATTCCGCGTTTCATCCACGCTAGGATTCACCAGGCTATATATATATATTATAACTTATTACCTAGCTCTACCTACGTATTGAGCACTGTTGAAGTAAATACTTAAAGTTTAGGCATAAATTTATACTTTCGTATATTAATTTATGTAATTAAATTAAGTAATCATTAAGTAATCATATATATATATATATATATATATATGTATATATATAACTACTTCATTTAATCATATAAATTAAGATACGAAGATATAATTTTATTCGTAAATTTTCAGTATTAACTTAAACAGTGCTCAATATATTGGTGAAGCTAGGTAGTAAAGTATGAAAATATATATGGCAATTAAGCTACACGAAATATTCCACGTTTCATTCTCGTGAGAATTCGTCAGACTATATATATATTTATATATATATATATGTGCGTGTGTGTGTGTGTGTGTGTATGTATATATATACGTCGATTGTTTAAAGTAACTTTCTATAGACATTAATTTTATATGCAGAAATATTCCTTGGAGAGAGAGAAAGTGAAGGACACGAATCAAACGCAC
Source organism: Euprymna scolopes (assembly GCF_053919585.1). NCBI lineage: Eukaryota > Metazoa > Mollusca > Cephalopoda > Sepiida > Sepiolidae > Euprymna > Euprymna scolopes. Next base: position 33,098,925 of record NC_136510.1, read on the forward strand.
GCATTGCCATCCATCCCTGAAGACAGGGCAACTGTCCACTAACAGTCATTTCCCTTATTCTGTCATTAGTTTTTCCGAACTTGTCCCCGGTTCTGTCACAATAACACTTGGACGTGAGTTTTATCGGATAATTCAAACTATTGTTTTGACGTATTTCCTTTGATTGCTGATTCCATCTCTCGGGGGCTTTTGGCTGCTCCTGCTTGAATTTTCTCCGTCTGAAATACCTTTGTCATTTATGCTTACCGATTAAAACAAGTTTTAGTTGAATCATTTTTGTCAACCGAAAAAAAGGGCGTGGGCCTGTAAATTCAGCCTTGGCCGTTCGTTCGAACTTTCTCAATAACTACGCTATGGAATTTTTTGAAAATTTTCACAAACATTGAACATGATATGAGTAAAAAAATACAGAACGGATTTTCCGGGAAAACTCCGATTGCACCCACCCTTAGGGGGGGGGTTTCGTGTTAAAATGGCTAAAATGTACACTTTTGTGCTTATTTAAAAAAAATTGATGCCTTGGATTTTTATAAAACTTTCTGAAAAGTTGTAACTAACTGATTTCTATATAATTTTGTTGGCTATACTTCGCGATAACTCTTGGGTGTGTCCCATGGGCTCTTTTAGGGCTAATAAAAACACTCCATTTTCGGGACTATTTTACCATATTTGTCCAAAATTTTCTGTGTATGTCTGTTTAGCAGTTTTGCATGGTGCTAAACTAAAATTAAAATATGTTAAGGCTTTGGGGACTTTTAGAACTTAATGGGGGGGTAAATGATAGACTTAGCCATTTCTTTTTTTTGCATAGTGCAGAACTGAAATTTACATATGTTAAGGCCTAAAACTGCACCGTTTGTTAATTTTCACCAGGATTTGACGTCCCGTGGCGATTTTGGGGGCTTAATGGAGGTGAGTGGGGGGAGATACATGCTGAACTTAGTCATTTTTTTATGCCTCGTTCACTGTGTACTCACAGGGGACCATGTATGCTTCACTTATTATTTTTGATCTCATAGAAAGATACACGTACTTTCTGAACAAAAAGAGAACTTAGGTATCACTTCCAACTTTCCTTATGTGTATCTTGTCGAACTCTGGAATCTTTCTGCCAAACTGCATAAAATTCCGAAGATGGAAAGCAAGTTCTCATTCTGTAAGCCATGACTGTATACAATTATAAGTAATTCGCAATTTTATTTTTGATGTCGTCCACACTTAGGTCTGAACCTTCAATCTCCAGACCTGTGGCGTAGTTGATAAAAAAAGTTGGAACAATTCACCTGTAAAAGTGACACTCTTCTGGAGGCTGACGGTTGAATCTAACTGAAGGGTTCCGTTCAAAATTCTGTGTAGATTTCGCGAGTTCAACAGAAAGATTCATGAGTTCGATAAGATACATCCGAAGAAGGTTGGAGGTAACATTGACCGAAACATTGTGAAAATGACACTGAAGATGAGAACAGAACTTCGTATAGTTCAAGTAATACGATTAAATCAATTTTTCAAACGTGTATAATGTTGCCAAAATTCGCAGTGTGTTACGTAACTGTGTACACGCGTGGAGAAGAAAAACCGCTTTAAAATCCGGAGTAGACAAAGGCATTTCATTTATTAATAGTCGGTCTACGACAAGCTAGGAAGAGAGTAAAAGTAAGGCATACGATTAAACATGGACATATGTATACGTATAAAACATGAATGCACATGCTATTTATGTAAGACTAAAATATCAAAACTTGCCTTTTTTGTTAAGGAAAATGCTTTGAAGCCGATGTTGGCTGTAGCATATGTGGCCAGCAAATGAGAAAAAAAGCTGGTTTTAATTCTGGATCACGTGTTAGTACGAGTTATCACAAAGAATGGTGTTCAGCACGAGATTTTTTTTGGGGGGGGGGGTGTCATAGCTTATCAAGCCTCGGAGACTACTCAAGGACAAGAAGGAATTAGTGTTAGGTAAAAGTAGAGACAAAATCGTGATCAGTCATGGTGGAACTCACATAGAGTTTAATTATATGAGAGGACGACTTAACGAGAAGTTATCTGCATTAGGCTTGAAAACTAACATGATATCGTCAGGTGAGAAACAGTTCCATAGTATTGGGTTCCATAAACGAACAGTTCTAGGAAATAAACTCTGCTCATGGAAATGTTGTTTAGTTTTACAAAGCGAGAGAAATTGTTGGCAGTTGTGGTAGGTAGACGAGTATTGTTGTCAAGGTAGAAAAAAGGTACGCTTAGAAGTTTCTCCCCAAATGTGGCATCAGTAGTACATCTTAAGGACATTTGTACAGGTAGAGGATTGCTACAGGAATGAGACACTTTCTGGGGCGGTAGAATGATCCCCCTATTTTCCCAGTGATTTGAAGTCAACATTATTTAACATGGTAGAAGGGGTCTAAGCTTTCTTCCACTGGGAATAAAACCAGTCTAGAAAACAATTTTTCCTAAAAAAAAGGGAGATAACTCTAGAACCAATCTCCCACAAAAAAGCGTTGACATACAAGAAACGAAAAACGAACCAGCTATGATCACAGTGTCTGTTGGTCAGTGTTTGTGCGTATGTGTGTGTGTGTGTGTGTGTGTGTGTGTGTGTTGATATGATAGGACATTTTAAAAATGAGATCAAGCTGGTTTTAAATTAACTTGGTCGTAAATAGGTTTACCGACTCTTTGAATTCCGTATTTTCAAGGGAGATAAATAAGATTAAATTGATAGTAAATATTTTAACAGCCGTTGATTTGTTTTCGGTTGCTTTACGGCTCTCTTATACAAACACCATTCCTTTAGAAACAGTCAGGTTGAATAAGCACAATGGGACAACTTGGCGATTATCCTTCATTTTCTTTTTTTTTCTTTCTTTTTTTCTACTTTTTTGTTCATTCCTTGTTTTTTTTTTTTTCGTATTGCCTCCCTTGTTTTTCATTCTTTTTGATCGTCCTTCTTTTTCTCGTTCGTATTTCTTTTCTTGTGTTCTTTAGTTCTTTCTTCTAATCCGTTGTCTATATCTTTATTTTTATTTATCTTTTATCTTTTGATTCGCTATTTGCGTTAACTTCTGCTTTCTTTATTCCGATTTTTCTTATTCTTTTTACTTCATTATGTTCCAGTTATATCTACATTCCCCCTCCTCCTTCCTCTTCGTCCCCTTCTACTCCCCTCCCCACTTCGTTTTTTTTTTATTTAACTATTTCTTCTCTTTCTTTCTTCTTTTTACTCTCCGTCTTTTTTCTCCTACCTTTTTTCTCTCGTGTTTCTTTTAACCTTTCTTCTTCTTCTTCTTCTTCTTCTTCTTCTTCTTTCTCTTCTTCTCCTTCTTCTTCTTCTTCTTCTTCTTCTTCTTCTTCTTCTTCTTCTTCTTCTTCCTCCCTCTTCTTCTCTTCTTGCTTTCACTATTATTTATCTCCTCCTTCTTTATTGATTTCTTCATTCTTTCATCATTTTTCGCTTTTATCCTTTTCTTCGTCTCTTTCTCCGCCCCCCCCTTTTATAATATTTTCTACTTTCTTTATTTCTTCTTTCATTTTGATTTCATCTTTGCATCACTTTCTTATTTCTTGAATGTACGGTATGGTTTTTCATTCTTCTTCTTCCTCTCCTCCCCCTCCTCCTCATTTTCCTCCTCCCCATTGTTGTTGTTGTTGTTCTTGTTCTTCTTCTTCTTCTCTTTACACGCCAAATTTAGTTATATGAAAAAAGAACAAATCCGATCATCCTCTATCACCGCATGATAATTTATTATATATATATTTTCCTTTCTTTTTCTTCTTCTTCTTCTTCTTCTTCTTATCCCCTCCTCCTCCTCCTCTTCTTCTTCTTCTTCTTCTTCTTCTTCCTCTTCCTTTCTCCTTCTTTCTTCTTACTTTTTCTGCGGCTTCTCTTTCCATTTCCCGTCTAGTTATTTCTAAAAAAAAAAAAAAACAGAAAAAAGAAATCATCCCATCATTCCTTACTACACCCTCTAATCCGTTCTCTAACACCACCACCACCACAACCACCACCACCACCACCATCAACATTATTTTTCATAACAACGGCTCACATTGTGCAACTTCAATTCGAGATTTTTTTTTTATCTGTCGATATTTCTTTGCGGCGTCAATTCGTTGCATTCAATTGACCATTTCTCGTTTCCCTTCCTTTTATAGCAAGCAGCTGCTCGATCATTTCTAAATAGCAATGGTGTCAGGAGACTCTGCTGCACTCTGTCCGGCCCGATGCACACTAATGCAGTATTTGCAGCTAAGAACGAAAGACGCACAAGTGTTGACTATCAGGAAATTTCGTTCAGGATTTACTGATAAAGAGGACAAAGCCATTCTGACTAAGGGAACAGCGGACTTTACCGATGAGTTCGGAAAATGGCCAGACCAATTGGATATGGATTATTGGAAATGATTTCACCTGCAGACTGTGGAAGGAACAGTGTACCAAAATATTAAGGTTGATAGAAAGAGATAGGGTCATAGAGAGAGATATGTTTGGGAATGACAGTCAGCGAGATATATATATATATATATATATATATATATATATAGAGAGAGAGAGAGAGAGAGAGAGAGAGAGGGGAGGGGGGAAGGGTAGAGAGAATCAGATAGAAGAGGAGAGAAAGAGAAAGGAGACGAAGGTCAAAAGACATTGATTTGCGAAATATGAATGTCTACTAGACACTGTCCTCGAGTCTCTAAGGTCTCTCTGTACAGGGGTGTGCCAGAACAGCCCGGCATGAGGATACTTTCCCTAGAAGTAAACCCTGACCAAATATTCAAAATCACATAGTATCCGCTGCCCAAATAAGATATCTTCACTATGAATAACTCACATTAGCTTTTACGAGGACTGGTGCACCTTCTCCAAGTGATATTACCTCAAGTAATAGCACAAAGCTGGATACTCCACCAGACTAGATAAATTGTGTCCTGGGATCCAGTAAGACCAAGAGACGAAAACGAAAGATAAACTACAACATACGAAAATGGTTAATTGGGGAGAGGAAAATTATGTTCTAAATTTTTTTACTAACTCAGTGTTTGAGAGATAAAGAACATTAATGGAACATTCGAATATCTATGTATTTCATATAGAGTTCAAGTGTTAGCCCCAGGAAATGGGCCTCTTTTATTTCTGAGAACTTCGACTGAAGTAAAATAAAACAAAAAATGGATATATATGTACATATATGACAAATATATATAAACATGTTCTTCTCTTATGATGCATTAAGCTTCGAAATATTATGTAACGAAATTTTTTACGTATTGATTGGGTGATCTATTAGAGTATATTAAACATTCTACTTCAGTCTAATATATATATATACATATGCATATATATATGCATATATATATATACTAGCAGAAGTACACGTCATTGACTGGGTTCAAAAACAGCCTATAGAAAATGGACTGCGATTGAAAGTATGATAGGTTATAAAAAGGAGGGGGTTGTAAACAAATAGGTTTTGATACTCAAAAATTTTACCCTAAGCAAAATGTGATGAAAGTAAAGATAATTTTGCGAAAATATATTTTTTTATATCAACTTTGTTTCCATTCGTAGCCAAGAGTGACCAACAAAATGATGTTTCCTTACAAAGAGAAAATGTTCTATATATAATAATAATATAAATATACAAGAAATAAATGTTACCATAGTCAATAAAAGGTACTTTTATGGTAGAAAATACATTGGTTTGTATTTTTAAGTAGTTTGTAAAGAAAAAAAAAAATTTTAATTCGCGAACCGGTTAAAAAAAAAAAAAAATGGCAGCGACTTTGAAATGGAGAGCCCCGTTTTCAGTTTGAAGGAGAGGCACCTGAGCATTCTGTATTAACAATTAAAGAGAGTTCCGTCAAAGTAACGAATATTTAAAAACATATTTTAATGTTTTCCGTTATTTTGTGCTTGAGGAATATTCGATTATGGCATGTGTAGTTTATATAAAAATTCATTTAAGTAGTTATCGCCTCAAATTTCGTTTTAATTTCGGTTCGCTGAAATTATTTAAAGTAAAGAGCATTAAAAATATTTTAAAGCAAAAAAAAAAACATGAACTGAACTTTTATTGACTATGGTAACATTTATTTCTTGTATATTTAATTTTTCGGCTAGTCGTTTGTTGGCTTTTCTTCTAAACACTCTTACTAAATAATATCGACGAAATATCGAAAAACAAAGCAACAAAAGCAGTTTTGAAAAATAATGAAGCTTTACTTACTTAAGTAAAATAAAAATTAAAGCAAAAATCGATATAAATATGAATAAGAAGAAAATGGCGCCCTTTTCAATCAGAACAGCTTCGTTTCAGTTTTAGAGTATGTAACAGTGTAGTATTGCGCCGTCGGATTCAGGGTCGTACTATTGTAATGTAAAGAACACGGAGAAAGGGTTGTAATCAACTGAATTCCTTCTCGTACACTGACAAAAAGAAAGGTTAAACAGATATGTAAATAAAAATAAAAATAAAAAGGTTATGTAAATGCTTTTAAAAAGCCACGTAATCACGTGAGCATGATTTTTTCCTTCTTTTGACACGATAAAAAGTAAGGTTCTTATTTTTCCTTATTTATCTATTTTCGCAAGAGTGCTACGTGCAAGTGGAGAAGGAAAAAAAACAGAGTTATGCAAAATTTGTGTCGAGAATTGTCTAAAGTTCCGACTTTTTTTTTGGCTTTGATTTTAATAAGAACGTGAATTTATGAGGTCAATTTATTCGACACAATATGATTCAACTCAAAAAAATAAATAAAAGCTAACGTGATTAAAGATTAAAGTTAAGGTTTTATTGTGGACCCTCACCCCTTTAAAAAACCTTGTTAAACTTTTTGACATTTACATTCTATGGGGGTCACGCGCGAACGAACACCCAATAATTTTATTATACGATATTTCTTCAAACTGAAACATAATTATCAAAGTATGCTTACGCAAATAGATATGAAAAGTTTTTGTTAAAGTTTGTGCCATATTTCCATGGAGTACCGGCGCAAACGCAGACCCCTACAATTTTATTATACCATCCCTATTTAAGTTAAAACATACTTATCAAAGTATTCATATGTACATCTATATCAAAAATCCTGTAAACGTTTTTTTTTGTCATTTTTTATTTCCATACTTTGGGGGCCAGACGCGAACGCAGACCCCGCAATTTTTATGAACCACCGTTCTGTCAGATCAAACATACCCATTCCTGATCCTCGATACATCTTCTATCATTATATGTAACCAGTTTTTTTTAAAATAGTCAACCATATAGGAGCATATTCCTGACCAGACACACACACAGACGTTCAGCTTTATATATATATATATATATATATATATATATATATACTATAGAGAGTAATAGACCAAAGTCTGAAAGAGCAAAGCCTCAGTTAAATGTATTAATATTTTAAAGGTACTGTACTCTGTAACATAATCACCCATTGAGGAGCGTTAGAACTACGCTAAGGTAGCTTTGTATTCCCAGGTGACGCCAGATAATCCAAGGATGTAAGATAGAGAAGATAAATATATATATTTTATTTCATGTCAAAATAGATATTGTTTTAAAACCAGAGAAATATATTTTTACGGCTAAAAGTTGATAACAGGAAATTTCACTTAGAACCTTGTCTGGCCTTAACATGAACCCAGGGTCGGGTGTCAGAATTGACATCTGTCCTTGAAATTGGTGAGAGATTTTCAGTGTGGGAACGGTGCCCACCCAGGGACCTGGGGCTTTCGATTTCGTGGAGATTTCGTGGCGAAATCCTATTGGCTGGGGAGAATTTCCACCCCATCCACTTACCTTACTATATATACTACTGTCGGCGAAAATTAGTCAGTTTCAGAGAAGAGCGAGAAGAGTTGAGCCAGAGAGAGTTTCAGATCAGAGTAAAGAGAGAGACGTGACCCCTCCCCACCTCATCCATCCGTCGGTCGCTGTCTGTGAAGAGAGTTGAGACTTTGAAAAGAACTTACAAAATCTGAATGAGAATTGTAAAAACATTTGTACATAATTTTATGCAAACTAAACTTTTGTAGATAGATTACAATCGTTTTGTCTTTCTTCCTGCCTGCCGTTTCGATATTCGCTTTCAGCATACCAGATTATGTAACAACCTCCGAGGAGACTAGACGATACGTGCCGAGATCCAGTGAAATATGAGTCCTAGCCACCTTCTCGAGGGAGGCGTTAACGCTCGGAGTATTGCAGATATATGATAAACTCCATAGGCGTAATTACATTAGACAATGTTAATAGAGAGAATGAAAGAGTAACCATTGGGAAATATTAATCGGCTTCAGTGGGAGAAACATGAGAAAATCGAATTATGTGTACGATCGTTTCGGAATCGATATCCATTTATTCAGTTAATATTTACACAAAATATATTGAGAAATACATATTTAAAAATATCGTTTCCTCGTTAGCAAAATCCGGGATGTGTCCTTAATTAGCTGAAAAAAAAAACGCAGACGACAAACGTGTTGTTGACCAGTGTCAGATAATAAATTCCTCTTATATAAATTTCTTCACATTCCTTTGATTGTACTTAATCCTCTCGTGGTGACATTCATCGTCCAAACGACAATCTCTAAAAACCTTATCCTCGAGTGGACATCTGGTTTTAACTGATTGGTATGAAAATTTAGATATATTACAATATATATATATATATATATATATATATATATATATATATATATATATCCCATCAACTCCTATATAATCACACACACACACACACACATATATATATATATACTATATCAATATATATATATATATATATATATATATATATTTATATATATATTATATCAATATATATATGTATATATACCATAAACTCCTATATTATATATATATATATATATATATATATATATATATATATATATATACACCATATCAATATATATATACCATCAACTTCCTGTATTTCCTCTTATAACAGACAACACGCTATGCAACATACAAATATCTGTGCGTGATGTCGCCAAGCTAATCAAGAACCTTGATTCCAATAAAGCAACTGGCCCTGACGGCATTCCAATTATAGTGTTGAAAACGCTCCAACCAGAACTTCCCCCCATACTTACAAAACTTTTTAAGCGTTGTCTTAAGGAGAATTGCTTTCCAACACCCTGGAAAACCTCATCAGTATGCCCTGTATTTAAGAATTCAGGTGACAGGTCATCCCCCTCTTAGTACAGACCAATAAGTCTCCTGCGTGTCATGAGTAAGTTGCTGGAATCCATATTAAATAAAGAAGTAACCAACCACCTCAACAGAAATATCCTTCTTAGTGACATGGAATATGGTTTCCGTTCTGCTAGATCTACAGCAGATGTGCTAACGGTTATATCTCATAGGATTAGTGAATCTCTCGACAAAGGCTTCTCTTCAAGGGCAATTGCTCTTGACATATCAAAGGCATTCGATAAGGTATGGCATAAGGGCCTACTTCACAAGATTTCCAGCTACGGTATAACTGGAAATGTTTTCTCAATTGTTAAATCATTTCTCTCTGATAGACTCATAAGAGTAGTGGTTGATGGGCAGAAATCAGAGGCCATCAATATTAATGCTGGTGACCCCAACTCTCTTCCTGATCTACATCAATGATCTCCCAAAACACATACTTAACTCATTAGTTAATATCTATGCGGATGACACGACCATCTATGGCAACACATCAAAGGCCGTAAATGACCAAGTTCTCTCTGATTCTCTCTCCTGTGATCTTGAGCACGTGGTACAATGGGGGAAAAGGTGGTTGGTTTCTTTAAATGCATCTAAAACCAAACTTCTATCTTTACATCATCAAGACTCTGATCCCCATCTGACATCAATTGAAATGGACGGCTCTCGTATGGGGAGGTTCCATGTTGTGACACGCGTCTGGGATTGACCTTTACTTCTGATCTGAAATGGAACACGTACATCGAATCTGTTGCCAAAGTCGCTGGAAAAATGGTGGGTCCTTCTATCGCTCCAGCAGATATCTCATTGCTGATGCAATTTTCTATCTATATAAAAGCCAAGTCCGTCCAAGGATGGGCTGGAGCTGCTAAAAACAACCTATGACGCCTTGACAGACTACAAAATAGACTTCGTAGCCTAGTGGGGGATGCCCTTTTCTCTTCCCTGCAACCTCTCTCCCACAGAAGAGACGTTGTGAGCATGCATTTGTTTTATCGTTATTTCCATGGAAAGTGCACGTCTGAACTCCAATCTCTGCCCCCCCCCCTCGCCAATCTTTCACGATAAACACCCGTCTAGCTGAAACCACTGCCAGTAATTTTCCCCATTCTTTATCTGTGCCTAAATCAAAACGTAGATTCGATGAATAAAGCTTCTTTCTTAGACGTGCACGCCCGTGGAGCTCTCTTCCGTTTGCCTGTTTCCCACCTGGCTACAACTTCGATGTCTTCAAGTCCAACATAAACAAATACCTGATGAACCGTCCCCTTAAGTAAGACACTTTATCAAATCCCCATTACTAACGATTACTACGATATTGTCTCATTGATTACTGTATACGCAATAACACTTATCTCCGAGTGGCTTCCGGGCCTTGATAAGTGGTGACCTCCATGTAATATATATATATATATATGCATATATATATATATATATATATATATATATATATATATATATATGTGGTGTGTGTGTGTGTGTGTGTGTGTGTGTGTCTTTTGATTTACGACAATCGGAATAGCAACTCTCCCGATATATTTATGACAACGAAAAGAAAAGATTATTCAAATTTCTTTAACTTGCATCAATGGAAAAACAATTTCAAGCATTATTTACGACATTGATAAAACCAGCTTTCACACGAGAAAAAAAAGAAGAGCATTTACTTCTAAGTTACGATATTGAGAAAAAAAATTCGTTCAAAGTTTATTTATGACATTGAGAAAAAAAACGCCGCCATATTTTATTTATGACGTCAAGAAAACTAACCTTCAATTTTGCCTTTGTAGAAAGTGAATGTAAATGTATCATTAGTGAATTGAAGAATTAGTATTAGTACCATTCAAACACTACCGTGGTTGAATATATGGTTAAGTAGCAGTTTTAGTCATTTATAACTGCTTTAAAGCTTCACTGCTCACTCATTTTTCGACCAAATTTCAAACAATTATTACAGTTTATAGATCACCTTCTCAGCTATATTGTGAAAAAATTTTTAAATTTTCGTTAAGTAAAAAAAAATTATGATGGAAGCGCAAAAATATGTAAGGAGGTGAGCGACGCTTTTCATGACTGGTTGCTATAGCAACCGCGTTGCTTCAGCTACTAGTGTTGCTACTGATTCACCGCTGTCGCTAAAAGAGAGTAAGTAACAAGTAGAATGATAGAATGAAAGAATGAAAGGAAGATAAATGAGGAGATTTTATTGAAAGCAGACGAGTGCCGTACATTGATATTACATATGTGTTTATGGAGGCGAAAAAAATAAAACTGAAATTAAACAAAGAACAAGTGAATTTATTGGAATCCTAGAAAAATCATGAATTACAATAGAAAAAATGCGAGTATGAAAAATAATATAATTAAACTAAAACACAGAAAAGTAAATGACTAGTTGTTTAAACTGGAAAAGAAAAAGACAAGATATTCCAGTAAAAAAATATAATAAATTTATAACTTAAAATATTGCAGCATTAATTTTTTTTTAATTCCTATTTTACATTATATAGTCAATTCTTAATGCTACAATATTTTAATTTATTATATTTTTTATTAGAATACCTTGTCATTTTCTTTTCCAGTTTTAACAACTAGTCATTTACTTTTCTGTGTTTTAGCTTAATCATATTACTTTTCATGTTCGCATTTTTCTATTGTAATAAGGGATTATTATTCTGACTATAAAAGTATTGTGAGTACAGAGAACTATGGTTTATTAGGATTCTAAGGAGGTGACGGTGGCCAAGTGGTTAACGACACGACTGGTGTTTAGAGTGAGCCAAGTTCGAATCCAGTTCGTTCCACAAAAAACACATTTCAATTAGGATTTATTAACCTTCTCGTGGCGCCACTCGTAAGTATCGTATGTCTTCCTAGAATACAGAATTTTGGAAGATGCAAAGACAAGTATACTTTATTATAAAGTCTTGATAATATTACCTTGACGCATTACATTTATGTTGTGGAAAAAAAGTGAATAGCTGCCGTATTAGTATGATAATTCTGCTCATAGGATGTAAAAATTGCTTGTTTTTTTTGTTGTTGTTCAGCTTGATGTTTGTATAATAAACAGACTATATACCAGTTCTGCCCTGCATTGAACACTCTTTAATAATCATGTGAGATTCATTGGATTTACATCTAGGGAACCAATCAATACAACCATTATATATATATATATATATATATATATATGTATGTATATATATATATATATATATATATATATGATTGTTGAGCTGGATTAAATCCGACGATATGAAATAAAATGGAGGTGGAAGGACCTGGATACTCAACGTTTCGCCCGATTTATGCGGGCTTCTTCAAGAGGGATGGTCATTGACGAGAGAGTCGGAGGATTGGGGCTATATATAATGATGGGGGAGAGCAGCGTGTTTTCCTTATATAAATTAGATGTCATATGTACATGTATATACATTTTATGAGAGAAAAAAAAAAACTAAATTAGAGTAAACTAGTGTAGTGGATTGCGTCTAAAAGATAAAATATCGTAGTGAAAAAAAATCATTATATATAGCCCCAATCCTCCGACTCTCTCGTCAATGACCATCCCTCTTGAAGAAGCCCGCATAAATCGGGCGAAACGTTGAGTATCCAGGTCCTTCCACCTCCATTTTATTTCATATATATATATATATATATATATATATATATATATATATGTATATATATATATATATATATATATATATATATATGTATATATATATATATATATGTATATATATATATATATATATATATATATATATATATATATGTATATATATATATATATATATATATATATATATATATATATATATATATATATATATACTGGCAGGAAGACCCGACGTTGTCCGGGATTGAATGATGATCAACGAATATTTCACATTCCTATTGTCATCGAAATCCATGAAATCTCCCGGGAAGGAAGCTTCATATGCCTCCATGCTGTAACTTAGTCAAAAATATATGTTGTTCTACATTGCACTCTAGAGAACCTACTATTTCTTTTATAAAAATATATTATATAAACTTCTTTCCAGTTAATAAAAAAAATATAAAGAAAAAAATTATGTGCGGGGTTTGAACCTACATACCACGTAAATTTTTAAATCTTATAAAATTCTTTGCAGTTATTGAAAAAAAATTAAGAAATGTACGTGCAGAGTTTGAACCTACGGACCACGACATGCAACAAAAAAGAAGAAAAAAAAAGGACGCTATCAACTTATCCAAGGGAGAATTCTCACGGCACGTTATTCTATCATTGTTGCTAAGCGACGACATAGAAAAAATGGTTTTACCGATGTTGGATAAATTAGAACAACTGTTTCGATTATCGATTATCGGCAATTACCGAGGGTATCCTAAGACAAAACTTAACTAAGATCACTTGACTTGTATAGTAGAGTTCTGTAAATTTTACAGAAAATCTGCTCAGCCGTTTCGGAGTCTATAAGGAACAAACTCACACACAATTGAATTTATATATATATATATATATATATATATATATATATTTATATAGTTATCGACATACAGTCCTGTTTCGTTGTATCACAACTCATCAGTGCCGCTAGACTAGCATCTCTTCATAGCCAAGGATTGAACCTAGAACCGTCGTGCTGACAGTCGGCAGTTCTCCCACTCGACCATGGAATTGACGCCCGTAAATAACTCGTCGGATTGTCTATTTAAATAGACACCCGCCACCACCTTTATAGTGCTCAAATCGCGTGTTCGTAAACAAACAAACAACGAGCTTCGCATTTTCAGCCAATTAAGTAGCGGGTGAGATTATTTACGACAGTGCTCTACCAAAGAGGGAGGCTTAAAATATATATATATATATATATATATATATATATATATGCAGAGTAGAAAGATCAAATTGTCTCCCTAGAGAAGAGGACATGATTCCATTTCCGTTTGATGTAAACAGGCTTTCTTCTGCTGTTGCAGATAATCTACTAGTTGGCCAGTTGTGTAAAAATCCCAAGAGCGATATGAGCTTCTATCAGGTCTGAAAGTGACACAACGTTCAACGAGCGAGACCACAGATGCGCCGCTGTATAACACATGCTCTCTACCGATCCAAGTTATGACAACAGAACCATCGCCAGCACCCTACAAAGGCATCCCTGGATTGCCACAAATAAACATGGACGGTGATAAATAAGAAAAATTTTTATATGGGAATATTTTACGTTAAACCGGCCAAGGGAAATAACAACATCTCAGCAAATAATTTCTTCTTTAAAAAAACAATTTTCTTGTCATCTGGACATACAGTTTACTGGTAGAGCATTCTACGACTGACGGGTGTGTCTCACCATATTATTTTTTTTTCTTATTAATGAGTTTAATTTACGATAAAATAAGAGGTACAATTCCTCGTAATATATACTATTCACTAGAGGACTGATTCTATAATAATACATACGCAATCTGCATAAATTAAAATATCATGTTTAAGCGTATTGTACGACCAAGCAAGCCGAGTATATATATATATATATATATATATATATATATATATATATATATATATATATATATATATATATATTAGCAGGAAGACCCGACGTTGCCCGGGATTGAATGATGATCAACAAATATTTTACACTCCTACATTTTTTATTGTCATCAAAATCAGTGAAATCGCCCGGGAGGACGCTTCACATGCCCCCATGCAGTAACTTAGTCCATATATACGTTTGTATGTGTGTTTATTCGTGCTTGTGTTTGTGTATATAATTTTTAATAGTAACTATTTAGGAAAGCATTAAGATATAGATTTTTTTTATCAATAAACAATAAACTATACTTATTGTGCAAGATTTACTTATTTTGATATTTAAATCAATATAGCGTCCTCCAATCGAGATCGATAGATATGCAGAGAGATCGATGTGAAGAGGTCGGGGAAAAGACTAAGATATAATGATATGATTAGCGTGAAACGAGTGAACAATTTTAGAGTAGAGATAGAGGTTAGTACTGAGAGAATAATACAGCGTAATAAAATAGGAGAGAGAGAGAGAGAGAGAGAGAGAGAGAGAGAGAGAGAGAGAATGAGGTAGAGAGAAAAAGAAAAAAAGAAACTTAGTAATAACGTGTATGAAAAACGAGAAGACTTAAAATTACGCAGTAACCTACAAGTAATTGGTTATGGGTCCTTCGTTACCAATCTATAAGGTTCTCGAGGCAGCTCACTCGTATGTGTGTGCGTCAGGGTGACGCTAGAAGCTAGAAAATCACCATATATGCTAACTATGTATCTGGTACAACAAGTATTTTTAAAAATATATAGAGGAGTACAAGAAGGCGATGGCAATGCAGAGAGCCGGGTGTTGAAATGATGTGACGTATGAACAAAACTGGGCACAGGAAAGATCTTGTGGGTTTTAATTTTACCTCTGCATGTCCATTTATTTTTTCGAAAACAACGACAAATTCAAATCAATAAACACAGACTTACTGCCTAAGATAACCAAAATAGTTGTGGTCTTTAATATTTCGAGAATACCATCTCTTTTATAAACACATGGACAAAAGAATGTTGTTAAAAATGGAAAATATCGTAAAAACGGAACCGGAAGTGAGATTGGTTGAGCTGTAAAGCAGAAATAGAACTTAATTTGAAATTAGTTCGGTATCTACTCATTTTGCTATATGCATGTACTGATGCATAAGGTTCAAATTCTCTCTGTCAGTAGTTACTCTATATCAGCCATATCTAGCCCCATTAATAATAAAAAACAAAAAAAAAGTGCAGACACCTTTCGTCAACGATAAAATTTCCACCACAACCCACAAAGCCATTCATAGTAAAAAACCGAAAAAACAGCAGGCGGTCTATTATTGAGAATAACATTTGGAGGATCTTAGTAATTGTTTTTTTTTTGTCCTTTGGTGTCCAACTCCCCACTGTGAATGAATTTGTAAAAAAAAAGCTTCATGTATATAATAAAATACTGTCGTTTCATCTTTAGCACGTGTAGACTTAATATCAACATTTTAATGTGCTACACATTTGTTGCAAACTATTAATAGTATTTCCTAATGCGTGTTTCCCGAACACATACCCACATTTATTTTACATAGAAATATTGTTACATTTCATGCGACCTGTATTCTTCTCAAAACCAAACTTAAAGAAAGTAGCAATTACTTTCACTTCCTATTCATTTTCTCCTCATACGCACCTCTTTCACACTGGATTTTTTCTTAATTCTTTAAAAAACACCGATAAAAAACCTATATTATTTCATTTTAACTCCCTTATTATCTTCCTCATAATATATAGACCTTCAAAACAGAATATATTCGCTTCATACCAGAGAATATGGAAATACCGAATCACATAGTCCGATCGTTATATAATTTTTCTTTTAGTTTGCAAATCTATCACGGAATATATGAATACTTCAAAACGAACAGATGATTAATTTAAATACAACTTTTTGCATGGGTAAATTTTCTTGCTTTTGCACAGACTTCCTTTCTTTAATAAGTATTTGGTTGGTGCAAAAACAATGTCGTTTTTATGTTCAACTTCAAAAGATCACAACTCTTTTCATATTAAACTTTATTAATCGAAATAACTACAATCAGAATCCACAGATTTTTGCCAACGAGAAACAAGGTTATGTATCCCATTAGTATAGAACTATGGAGTTCTGCAAGCGATGAAGTCATTGAAGACCAATTCGGCATCATCTCGGCTTTTGAAGTATTTTTCGAGCAGGAAGTTGTCGAGATGCTTGAAAAAGTGATAACCGGTGGGCGCGAGGTTAGGTGAATATGGCGGATGAAACAGAGTCTCATAGTCCAATTCGTTCAGCTTCGGCAAGGTCAGTTGAGCAACATGCGGGCGAGCGTTGAAATGGAGGAGAATTGCTCCCTTCATATTGACCAATATTGGGAACATACGTTTGAGCTTCTGGTGCATTTCGTCAATTTGTCGGCAGTACTTCGCTGCCGTAATCGTTGCGCCCAGATTCAAGAAGCTGTGACGGATAAGACTAGCCGCAGATCACCAAACAGTCACCATAACCTTTTTTTTTGTTTTTGGTGCAATTTCTGCTTCGTCGCCGGTTGTCGTAGCGGATCAACTTCTCATCACACGTCACAATCCGCTTGAGAAATGGGTCGTTTTTGTCGCGCAGAAGGAGCGTGGGAGACATCTCAAAACGACGATATTTTTTACTATCGTTCAGTACATGCGGCACCCATTTATCCAAATTTTTTACTTCCCTATTTGCGAACGACTGTTGAGTGGTCGGCCTCGAGTTCAACAGCAATTTACCGTGTGGCTTTCAAATGTTTGTTATCAACCGCAGTCGACTGGCCGCGACCGTCTTCATCTTCGAGGCTCTCGTCTCCATTGCGAAATTTCTTGAACCACCGTTGTGCCACACGTTCGTTAGTGGTTCCTGGGCCAAATGCATGGTTATATATATATCAGTAAATTAATTCATAAATCATATATAAAAATAACATATGTGAGAAAACGTTATTGCTTTTGCAACAGCCTAATATAAATACAAATATTATACTTGGTGTGTGCCAAGAAGAGATTGAGACAAAGGATACGTTATTTAATCTATCCGTATCAACAATTTCGCAGTTTTATAAATAAATTCTCTTATGGGTAATAATAGACTGGAATAATGTAAAGGAAATATGCAAAATAACTAAATGTGAATTTTAGTCATCTGTAGCTATACAAATCTGATATTCATCAATAACTTCTTCTAGGGTAATATTAGACTGGTTTAGTGTCAAGGAGAAATGGAGATTTACTAAAAGTTATATTTGGATATCCATAACTATGCAAGTCTGAGTTTAATAAATAAATTATTCTATTGATAATATAAGACTGGGTTAGTATAATGGAGAGATGGAGGATAACTAAAGTTTGTTGGTGGAGGGGGGGTATCCCTGAATGCGCATGTCTGGTTTTCGGAGATAAACGCTTGCAGTTGAGGTTCCAGGTTATCGCCTAAACTGGCAGTCACTTTTACTTTCAAAAAGTGTGAAAATACGACAACTTCTCCGTGGAACACCTGCTATATTCCCAATGCATTTACCGGCTACAAAAACAGCACACACATCTAAAATACGATACCCAACTTCCGGGCCGATGGAGATACCGCCATTGCATTCGCCGCTTATAGTCAATTCGATGACATTTCTTTGTCCGTATGTTAACCGAAACAGCTGTCCAAGACAATCGCACGGAATCTATAGGATTCTGCCAGCAGATATTGGAACCTTCACACCCGATGAACGGAATTATCAGAACCTTTCTGGTTTCACAAAATAAGATAATGCTTACGGACAAGCTTTGCACCTTTTTGTCTGTCAACTTTTAAATCATATCAAAATGGAGTCATATGCGTCAATATTATTCTGGTCATATCTCGCACTCTTTGTGTTGAACTCTGTCAAGTAATCGAAAAGGAGAGTTTTGCGCATGCGTATCTAAAGTTCAAATATAAATCTGTTAATACATATCACACTATCGGTTAACTATCTCATTTTGTTTCAACTTCTCTCTCTCGTTCTCTCTCTCTCTTTATATATATATATATGTGTGTGTGTGTGTGTGTGTGTGTGTGTGTGTGTGATCTAATCTCAGCCCCCGTGCCACGACGAAACGTTGCATCCCTCTGCCTGTTTTACAAGTATTTTAATGGCGGATGCTCTGAAGAACTACAAGCCCTTGTACCCCCTCGACGAAAATACTCCCGAAAAACCCGACAAGCAGCGAAGTTCCACCCCTACACAGTCAAGAACCCTAGATGTAAGAAAGTCTTTTACTCTAATAGCTTCGTCCCCAGAACTGCAGCATTTGGAATTTTCTTCCCGTTTTCTGCTTCCCCAACTGTACTGACATGCAGAAGTTCAAGTGTAATGTGAACAGACATGTTGCTGCTAAACTCCCCATATAATACCTATACAACTTAGGTCTCTGATAGTAGCCCCCTACATCAAATTGGCAATGCACCTTGTTTGGGGTGAAAATGTAACATATATATATATATATATATATATATATATATATATATATATATATATATATAATTTTATGTATTTATTTTCAGTATTTACTTCAACAGAATCTGATTGGCTGACAAGGAAACACTGTACCGCGGGAACATATAAAAAACACGAATCAACATCGATTTCATGCAATATGACGAACTCTCACAAAGACAAAAGCGAGGAAAATTCTGTGTATATATATAGTACACAGAAAAATGCGAGCATAAGTAATGAAAAAAAAGTTCAATTTAAGATTATATATAAATTCTTAATACTGCAATATTTAAAGTTCTAAATTTATATTTTTCTTACTAGAATATCTTGCCTTTTTCTTTTCCAGTTTTAACAACTAGCCCTTTTACCTTTATAAGTTTAATCTTACCATATTACTTTTCATGCTCGCATTTTTCTATGTACTCCATGATTTCTCCAGTCTTTCCTTTGAAATAATATTTTCTATTTTGTCATACGCATTGTAAAAAAATCCATTAAAAAATTATTACCAATTTTTTAAATTGACTAAATAAAAAAAAAATCAAACAAAAGCCGGAATTAACAAATAAACGAAACGAAGAGAAAAAATAGAGAAACAGAATAAACGGGCGCCGTCGAAAGCGAAATATTATTAGTCCTAGCACAGAAAAGAGCATCACTTTTGTTAACTCTCTCTATATAACCCAAGTATGATAGCATGCAAGCGACATTCCCGCTATGATTTATGAAGGTGTCGACAACGATAAAGTTGCTATGTAACCAACATCCAATCAGAAGAAATCGTCTATAAAACGTTTATCTTGAAAATTTTGGCTATGGTAATAAACAGCCAATCAGAAGAAACCGTGTCTCACGTTCCTTACTAATTCTGAGGACTTTTCAACACCAGTAATCAGTTCAAATGAATGTTTAAAAGAATATGCAAATAAGCTAGATCTTTTGCAGATGAATGTAATTTCACGACCCATATATGAGAAAGTTTATTTTCTTTTTAAATAAATAGAAAGAAGGGTATTTAATATGAATATTAATACAAAAAAAAACAAACAAATTAATAAGAGTATAATATATATATATATATATATATATATTTTTGATCATATCTTAATTTTTTCATCTGTATATATATATATATATATATATATATTACTGTTTATCTACTTAGTTACACATGTTTCGGTTACCGAATCGTATCAATATTTCAGTAACTTCATCAGACTGTACAGAAATGAAAAGTCTGATGAAGTCATTGATACGATTCGGTAATCGGAACACGTGTAACTAAGTAGATAAAACGGTAATATAAAAATATATGTTTGTTCTGCAATAGTATTGAGCACTCTCTTCAGGTTTTTACTAATTACCATTTATATATATATATATATATATATATATATAAGACAAGCTACCACGTGTAGGGCCCTAGACGACCCATGTAGATTATGCCTTCATGAAAAATTTGCTATCCTGTACTTTAAAGAACCCCAAAATCTATTAAACTGTAGAAAAGCAATAGCGAACAACTTTGTTCACAAGATAAAATTTACTCTAGGATAGCGATACAAAATAGTTTTAAAACTAAAAAAACAAAACAAACAAAAGACAATAGAAAATAAACAAATAAATAAATTAAATAAACATGAATATACATAAACGATCACACATATATGTATGTATATATATATGTGTATATATATATGTGCATATATGTATGTACATATATATATTTATATATAAAGTAACATAAAAAACCATAACCTAGATTTAAAACAGGTCAAGAAACTAGATATCCAGGCTAAATAGAGCACACCCAAAGGAACAGGTCAACCAGAGGTCAAATAGGCCTTTGTCCGATAAGTGCATTGGCTGATAGGAAGGGCGCATGGATTAGCTGATTGGCTAACTAAAATCTCAATAAAAGATGCGTATATAAAAACGACAGACAACCACAAAATTCGCGCATAAGCCTGAAGAGTCCTAGAGTGGATGAAACTCGGAATATTCAGTCTAGCTTAATCGCCATATATATTTTATAACTTATTAACTAGCTCTACTTACGTATTGAGCAATTTTGAAGTAAATACTTAAAGTTTACGCATAAATTTATACATTTTTATTAAATTTATGTGAGTAAATGAAGTAGTTATATATATATATATATATATATATATATATATATATATATATATATATATATATATATATTAGGCAGCGTTTTTTTTTCATTTAAGTAAACACTGCTAAAAATAACAGAAATCTTCTGCGCAATTAACCCTCTTATTGTTTTTATTGACATTTCCTGCGATCATTTTTTTTTATCTTAAATTAATAGTAAATTCAGGTTTTATATTTATCTCGAACGATTTCGATTCTTTACTGAATCATCCTAAGGGCAAAAAGCAAATGAACAATAAAGCTGGAGAAAAGAAGAACGTAAAGAATATAAAAATGAAATATCGCCAACTGCCTATAAATTCTTTATTTTTCATTTTATTGTAATATCTTTTAATATCAAGCCCCGCGGACTAAGTAATCACTTGTTTACATTACTTACACAAAACAATAGCGTCAACAAAAACAGCGAGAGTGGCTATAAACAAAGAATAGCACAAAGTGCTTGTAATTATTTTATTTTACATTTTGTAGTATTCTTTGTTTATATCAAGCCCCGCGGAATAAGTAATGTAATGTTGTGACTCTTTGTGCTGTGATCATAGCGTATTATCTGTGTTAACTGTGGCAAGCAGGGCCAAGGGTCCAAACATTATTATTCTTAATATTCTTTTTCTTCTTTTTTTTCTTCTTCTTCTTCTTCTTCTTCTTCTTCTTCTTCTTCTTATTATTATTATTATTATTATTATTATTATTATTATTATTATTATTATTAATTGATTCGAGCGCCGGCGGGTCGCTTGATCAATTATTATGATTAAAAAAGTAAACAATTAATTTGGGAACAAAATGATTGACATATATATATTATGATAATATCGAAAAGGAATGTGAAAATCTATATAATTATAAAACTCAAATGATCTTCTAACGATGTATGTGACCCACTTTCCGGTTTACGACATTCGGTTGCGCATGCGCGCATGATCTGTGCACTGAAATATTAACGTTATTATTTCGAAATTATTATTTCACATGGGAAGAGTGGGGGTTAAAATAACTTAAACGTAATACAGAAATGAACGATGTAAAAAAAAGCATACAGTATTAACAATTGTTTATTTGGATAATTTAAACGCGAAAAAAAAAAAAAAGAACAATTGGTATGCTGAAATAGTAACGTTATTATTTCGAAATTATTATTTAACATGGGAAGAGTGGGGTTTAAAATAAACAAAAAGAAAACAAAAGAACAATTGGGACGCTGAAATGTTAGCGTTATTATTTGGAAATTATTATTTAACATAGGAAGAGTGGGGTTTAAAATACCTTAAACGTAATACAGAAATGAACGATGTAAAACAAAAAAACAAAAAAAAACAGATATAGCAACATTTGAATTTAACTATAATAAGTATTATGGTATCTGTTCAGTGCACCTTTACCTATAAGTATGGCCAACCACTTATAATTCAGTAATCGTACATTTGTTTTTCCAAAATAATCAATTATAATAAGCAGAACGACTCATAGAAATCTATCTGTATTCTTATTTCATTTTAATATACTTTCATAGAAATGTTTCTGTTATGTCAAAAAAAAAAACTATTTTCTTTACGTCACAAGTGTCACGCTCATACATCAATTCCATAGCTAATATAACATCCTGACCCAACGGGTCACGGGTAGTTTAGTAGAAAATAGATGTAAACATGATTTTTGGTTCGCATAAACAAATAACTAGATTGGGGCATCAGCTGTTGGTCTGAGAGACGTAATGAGACGTGACGAAATGTAGGTTTGTTGAGATTCTATGCAATCGTTAGCTGGACATCAGAGAGAACGGACGTTCCAAAAAGGAGAGTAGGTCTCCATGACGAGGGAGCGGCGTCATTTTAGGCAGCCAAGATGTAAGAACGGGTAATCTCTGAAAATTCCGGCCGGAGCATGAAAATAAATGTTCGTAAATAACTCAGTTATGTGTTGCGTTATTTACACCTGTTAAAAAGATTTGTTTGTCTGCAACTGTTTCGATACGTTCACGTCAATCGTTTCCTGTTAGAACTCTTGCATAAATGTTAAAATATACACTCTAGACGATCAACCAAATCATACGACGTGTATACATACACACATTTACACGTACACGAATATACAGAAAAAGATAAACCCCACTATTCAAAGTGTACGTCGTTATAATCATATACATACACATAATATAACGTGTGCATCCTTATGAAATATTTTCGCATACACATTACACAACAGGACCCGTTTTAGAGACTCATAATATAACATACGTTTTCGGTGCTACACCTGCCTATATAACAGTAATAGTTGCTTTGATAACATTACTCATGCAACTAATAACATCAACAAAAATGCGGTTAAATATATAACATACTATATACCGTCGGAAAGAAGCTTCAAATATATAAAAAAAAAAAGAAAACATAAATGACACTGTGCACAGTGTTTTAATGTCGGAAAAATAAATTCGATCGATTTAAAACAAATATTGATTTTCAGGAACAGATAATTATGCGACTAATTGTATTTTCTAGTGTTTGTTCAAGAGATAGACATTACATTTATATGACTGTTACGCTATGTATAATAGATGAGTGTTAGGTCGCCAGTCTGCTTATCTGTTCAACGTAATTATTCATATCCGCTCGTATAAGACAACGCCTCTCTTTCGTTGTCTCGTTAATTCCGGATGACGTAATAGATTCCAATGATTTTATTGTCCTAAAGTAATTCATTCTATTCAAGTCAAAATCCATCACCCAAACTTAAAAGTAAGGATAATCTATCAGGGGATAGCCGAGAGGTTAGAAGCGCTAACTGCCGTTTAGATGTTTGAGTTTCGATCCTGGCTTGAGGCAGTTGCTTGTCCAACCGCACTGTAATACAACGAAGCAGTCTGTCTGCCGGTGACTATATACATTAATTAAATTCGTCAACGACCACCAGACCACTAACCCTCGACCATTGTCAATGACAACACTCAGCTGAAGAATATCGAACACTATTAATTTCTGCGAAGCCCCATTTCCTCTAACAGCTCTTTGGACAGGGAAATCTATGCACAGATTAAAAAAGCCAGCGTAGCTTTAGGAAGATTCCGAGTGCTTAAGTCAGCACAACATACGTTCGAGTACAAAAGTAAAAGTGCACAATGCAGTGGTCCTTTCCTCGCTCCTCTATAGATATAAGACTTGAACGCTGTGCCGTAAACATAAAAAATGGAACTTGGAATCCGCTGACAGGACCGCATTGCCAGTCTTGATTCTTAGACTAAGCCAAATAATAAAACACAGAGTGATACTCATCAGAGCCCAACTGCGGAAGGTAGGAAAATCATGTCATTCGCACGGAAGAATAACGCATGTTGTACGGAGAACCTCAGAAAGGAAAAAGAAACTATGATCGGCCAAACAACATTACAGGGATACAGTGGTGTGAATGGGGGTAAAGGAACCAGAAGATTGTATCAGTCACCGCTTACAAAGCTATTGTCGAGACATGAGGATACTCGTCGCTAAAAGTTCATTGCTACCAGAGATTAGCGGCACAAAGCATCAACGGCAATGATATACAATGATTATATATATATATATATATATATATATAAAATAATTACTTTTACATGCAAAATCCGATCTCGCATTTTGCTAATTCCTGCCCTCTGATGAGAAGAAGAGTATTTCTTCGAAACTCCGCGGATTAAGGACTATCCACTTATCTTGTGCTTTCTTTTTAAAAATTAAATATGTTGTTAACTCTTTTTCAAGATGTTTTTTAACATGTTTTATTAATCATTTGTTCATATTATATATATATATATATGTGTGTGTGTGTGTGTGTGCACAGATATATCGCCTCTACTACTTACAATTTCTTGAGGATTTTACTTTTCTACCCTTCACTCTTCACCTCACCAATAGCATTTGAAGATGATTCGTTGTCGAACTGAAAGCTCGTGATTCTTTTAGAACTTTTATTAATATCTTCAATTTTAATATAAAAAAAAAAGACTTAAAAATCGAAAAAATAAAGATAGGAATAATAAAACAAAGTATCTCAATGTTTGCTTGAACGAAAAAATTCCATCTAAATACCCTCCCCCCCATATATATATATATATATATATATATATATATATATATATATATATATATATATATATATATATATATGCCTCAATCCATAATGCTCTATATTATTGATTCCTACCAATCTTTAACTTTTCTCTGAAAAACGTTTAATGTATTGCTCATCACCTGGAGTTCCCATACCGGGAGACTGCTGACAAAGCTTTACACGCATTTTTACTAGTTGCTGTTATTCTAGTGCGTTTGCTTATAAAAACGACAACTGACCTTTTATGTACTTCTTTTGGGTAGAAGATAAATAACATATCTAATACGCATTGTTAAAATCTCACACAAAATCTCATAATGATCTGTTAATTAGTTCAGAAGTGAATCCTATACACGCAATAAGATTAACAGATAACCATGCCAAACTTTATTTCGATATAGGTTATGCGTTGATAACCATCCGTACCGGCGGTTTCTGGGATACTTTTATTCAGTGCTCCATTAGTGGGAATGAACTAATGATTAAGTAAGACAAGTGAAGCATGCTTCCACCCCCCCCGTGAGTGCATAGAGAAAAAGGCATAAAAAATGACTAAGTTCAGCATCCCCCCCTTTAACCCTAAAAGTCCACACGGGACATCAAATGATTGTGAAAATGAACCAATGGTGCAGTTTTAGGCCTTAACATATGTAAATTTGAGTTCTGCACCATGCAAAAAAAAAAAAAAAAAAAAAAAATGACTAAGTCCATCATTTACCCCCCTCCCCATTTAGCTTCAAAAGTTCCCAAGCCCTTAACATATTAAAACTTGAGTTCAGCACCATGCAAAACTGGTAAATAGACATACACAGAAAATTTTGGACAAATATGGTAAAATAGTCTCCAAAATGGAGTGTTTTTATTAGCCCTGAAAGGGCCCCTGGGGCACACCAGAGTTATCGTGAAGTATAGACAAACAAAATTATATGGAAAACAATTAGTTACAACTTTTCAGAAAGTTTTATAAAACTCCAAGGCATCAATTTTTTTGCTAAGCAAAAAAGTGTCAAGTTTAGCCATTTTAACCCGAAAGCCCCCCTCCCCCTAGGGCGGGGGCAACCGGAGTTTTCCCGGAAAATCCGTTCTGTTACTTTTTTACTCATATCATGTTTAATGTTTGTGCAACATTTCAAAAAAAAAAATTTCAAGGCGTAGTCATTGAGAAAAGTGCAGCCAGACAGACTGACGAACGGACGAACGGACAAGGGTGAATTTCCAGGTCCACCCTCCTTTTGTCGAGGGACCAATAAAAAGGTTATTTTTGACCTTCTTGTTTTTCACAGATTCATGACGACTGTGAATATTTTATATGGGGGTAGGAAGTAAATGGAGGAGTGCATAAAACCGAGAGATCACTGATGCAGGAAAGATTGAGAATGGCAAGTTTAAAATTGACTCCTAAATATATTTTGAAGAAGGGGGGGGGAGATGTCTTCTACGTCTTAAAAACCTTTTCTCACACGTTCTCGCGACGTTCCTAGTCTCTATTTACTCTATCGTTATTTTCATAAAAATTACTCGAATGAGTTCCAACATCAGGTTCCTCCTTGTAAAACATTCACAGCAGAAACTCCTTTCTTATCACAACGGAATAGACACTTACTTTCTTCCTGCGTATGCCTAGCCGCACGTGGAAATTCCACTAAAATAATTCCTCGCAAGAGTTTGCCGTCTGTGAAACACATGACTTCATGACTGTTTCCTGCAGATTACAAAATAGCCATCTTCAAGTCTAATGTCATCAAATTTCTTTTCATGAATCGTTCCTACGAGTATTCGAACTTGGTCCACTCACTCATTTGTATTCGTTAGTCTCACAAGTTTCTTAATTTCTCGGCTAACAATAATTCCATCTCATTAACACTATCTCGAGTGGCTTTCCCCTCTGAGTTTCATTTTACTTCAGTCGAAGTTCTCAGAAATCAAGGTGCCCCACTACCTGAGGGTAACACGTGAAATCTGTGCGAGATACATGGATATTCGAATGCTCCATTAAAGGTCTCCTTCACTGAATTAGTAAAAAAAAAAGAAAGAAAAAGAAAAAATAGAAAAAGAAAAAAAAAGAAAAAAAAGAAAAAGAAGAAAAAAAAGAAAATTCGGGAACAATTTTCCTCCCCACAATTAACCATTTAAATATTCTATAGCATACTTTTCTCGTGGTCTCTTAGTTTTAATGGATTCCAGAAAAAAAATTCTCCTTGTCTGGTGGAGTCTCCAGATTTGTGCTTTACTTAAATAATACCATTTAGAGAAGGTGCCCCATTCCTTGTAAAAGCCAGTGTTAACTAGCCTTATTGAGCAGATCTAACTTGGGCTCTGAATATGATACGATTTTAAATATTTA